>NC_056749.1:747585532-747630532 GCF_019279795.1 Protopterus annectens | reverse complement strand
GAAAAAAACTATGTGTTTCAGTTTGAATCCTGGTGAAAGAATCTGTGAGTGTGTGCGTTTATGTCTAGATGGTTGGAAGTGTCACAATTCATGAGAATGAGTGCCACTGATGTGCTTTATAGGTTGTCACTTAGCATGCCATCCAGGAGGTTAATAAAGAGTCAAGCACAGTTTTAACAATTGCCCTATGTCAGTCTTTTAAAATCACAAAGTACGCAACCGGAAGTTGAGAGAATCAAACCCAGGACTCACTAGTTAACAGCCTTAATCCCTTGTACTAACTGAGACGCCTATAATAGATGAACTGCTCTTTCATTTAGATGCATCAGTTATATTAAGCATGGCCTTGCACCGACTACATCTAATGGAATAAAGACTGACATTTGTGCGAAGCTCCGTTTCAACAGAAAACTTCTTTATGTGAACCCCATTTTGTTCAGTTTTGTGTCTTTTGCAGAACTGGATTGTGAACAAGTGCATATACTCAAGACCGTTGCTGTATACCCATTAAATGTGTCAAACACAATATATGGTCCTGTGGTGGTCAGTGCTTCTCTTAAGAGGACAGGCTGTACAGGCTCAAGGCCTAGTTTGCACAAATCACTGATCGTAATTCGGTCTCATGTGTCTTATTTTAAAACATATGTAGCAGTACGAAATGAGAGTACATGATATAAGGAGACTGAATTTAATTTACATCTCACTGATTGCTATAAGGAGGCTGAATTTAATTTACATCTCACTGATTGCTATGGTACCATATAGGAAAGGTGTTGTATTGCAACGCATACAGTTTTATTGTAAGTTTTATCAACAAGCTTCTTGTGAGACACTTAGAGAAGTTTTAACCAGAAACACAACTGTTGTCTCTGGAACCAGATAAAAAAAGTCAGTGAGAAAGGTTGAATTGATTGTGGTTTGTACCCTGAATAACACAGAGTGGTCTTGTTTAGGAGTGAAGCCGAAGTGCACCACACCACATGTGCATAAACTTGGCCTGTATACAGAACTGAATCCTTGCCCAGCTTAAACTTGCTCTTGTTTAACAAAGTCAGATATATTTCTCAGGTGAGGCTGCTGAAACTAAACAGTGGCTTTGTCCTAACAACTTCAAATTGACTACTGCTGTCTTGACATTGTGAAAGATTAGCATAGCCTATATAGTGCATTCTTTTGCCTACTAATGATATTAAATAGCTACAATATAAATAGTTGCTAAAATCTATTTAAAATATATTAGCATGGCATATTATGTTCCACATTTACAGTGTGCAACATCTTCTTTATATATTTGTGCTTAAAAGTTGTTTGATGCCTTGTGTAACTTCAGTACAGTATGAAATTGTTTAGGCAGGGTGCGGATGAAAAAGCGCTATAGTGCAGTTGACACATTCAGTTAAGTCAATAAACCTTTACCGGATTACTTGCTTTCGCATGGGTATTTTATCTTATTTAATACCAACAATCTTCCTGTAAGAAAAAAAAATGCATTCCACCAATATTTGGCAACTAGATAGATAACTTGTTATTCATCTCAGTTGATTACCGATTGATATGCAAAAAGACTATACATTTGTTTGCAATTCACTTTTTCTACTGTTTAGTTGTCATCTGAAGTCATGTTAGATAGGACTGATCCTTAAAAGTGCTCATGTATTATTATTTATTTCCTCAGTTCTACAGGCACATGCATAATTAAGTGTAGACCAAATGAGTACAGTCTTATAAATAAGAGAGATAGATGACTCTTAGAATAACAATGTAGCTGATTAAAGCGGTCACCTGCCTGACCGACAGTCTGTGCTGTCACAGGCATTGGACACAGCAGCTGTAGCTCAATTCTGTCTGCTGAAGGAGGACTGATATAAATGGAAGAAACAAAGCAGAACTTTACAGTCATGCAAATTAAATGCCAGGTGACTTTTTTAAAGGGCTCAGCAGAATTCTATTCCAGCATGTTTCCAAGGTTATGCAGCCAAAACCTCGTAGCTAGAAACACAATTCTTTTGCATGTAAGTGCTTCGTGGTTTGCCACAGAGGTGAAATGAAGTTTGTTAATTTATTATGTTTAATGAAAATTCATGAATTGTCCATGAGCAGTTATTAAAGTACATTTATCCGCTCTTGAGCTCAGCTCAAGCATCAAGTTCATAGACTGTTTATCAGTACAGAGTTAATGAAGTTCCTGATGCTTTAAAGGATGGTGATGCACAGAGATAAGAATTAATTTGCATACATAATTTGCTTATCAGAATGTACTCTTTCCAGTGCAATAGTCATAAAGCATGACAGAATCTGATTTTTTCTGCTCAGGAATGAAAAATTATATGCCTCACCTGGTAATTAAATACAGTATCTGACATTTAGAAGAATTGCTTTGGGAGCTTGTCACATTTCAAAAGCCAGTTGGAATTTGTTTTATATAAACAGAAAGTGGCAACATGAAGGAAAGGGAATTATGCAGTGTCCACTTTCAAGGTTGTTTGTGAAAAAATGCAGATAGATTAAACTTACAAACACCACAATTTGTTTTCAAGCTACACATTATCAGAAGATTTTCTGCTCCCAGCCCACATCTGCTGACTTCTGTGTTGACACCTCTCACATTCATGCAGTCTAATATGGTGTTGCTGACCTTATAGATTCCTTTGTCCCCCATTATCTCCTTCTCTATGATTGACTGCAGGTTGAAACAGAATTATATTGTAGATAAGTCTATCACAGGTAGGACAGCATTCTGGCATAATACTCATCAATAAAAACATCTAACGACAAAATACTAGTTTCAAAACGTTTTGCTACATATCCTGCTCAAAACTTTCATATCTGTGTATCTATATATATATATATATATATATATATATATATATATATATATATATATCTATACACACATAAATACATATACACATATCTATATAGCTATATATATATATATATATAAATACACACATATCTATATATATATATATATATATATCTATATATATATATATATATATATATCTATATATATATATATATATATATATATACATAAACACATATATACATATCTATATTTATATATCTATCTATATATATGTCTATGTATATAAATATATATATATATATATATATATATATATATATATATATATAAGAGAGAGATAGGGGGAGTACATCTATTATACTGAACAAGCATTAGACTGCATCACACAAGACTGAGTACAAAAAGTCAAAAAACAAAAATGAGAAATACGTGTCATGCAGATTGGGAAGCTTCCCTTCATACCCTGCTCCTTATACATGCCATCTTCAAGATTGCACTACAGTGAGGTAAACGCAAAAAAAAAATCAGTCCACAATATATTGCAGTCTCATACAACAAGCTACAAGCTTTATCATATACGTAAAAATCTGGAAGCCAATGTGTTTGCCATTTTGTATTTGGCCTTTTGTGGTCGATCATTTACAATTTGAAATTATGGCCATTCAACAGTAAATATATCCCATACATATATGTAGTTATATAGACAGATTGGTAGATATTCATATATATATATATATATATATATATATATATACATATATATATATATATATATATATATATATATATATATATATATATATTAGACATACAGTACATTTATTTATTTATTTTAGCTGCAAAGTCTATGGTGTTACGGTGTTCTGCATGTTGTCAAGGTATATCACAGCTTTCTTGATACATCCTGACTGTCCCCACATCAACGTTATTTTTTTTACAGATTACTACTACCCTCCTATTTGTAGCAACACAAATGACAATAATTTATATGGCAGTATTTTTTTAAAAGGGCTGCTTTCTGTAGAAGGTTGGAAATATATAAAGTGCCGTGAACCATTCACAAGCAGCTCAGCTATTTCTAAAACTAAAAATAATATGTTCTTTTGTGTCCATTGACACAGTTCATTAGGTATTGTTTTAAAGTACCTTCTGCAGTACATCATAGCCTGTTTTATTTTCCTTTTTTTATTTTTCATAGTCACTTACAATATACACAAACGAGCTGTTAAATATGTTAATGTATTGGTTCATAAATTTCTTCAAATAGTTCCCTGTTTCCCTAATTAAGTTCCTTTATTAAATTAAGATGCATGACGTTGGTTTAGAAATCCTGGTTCATGGCTCCTAAACATAATTGGAATAAAGCAGTTAAGTCATCTGAATGTTTTGTACATACACTGACAAGAATACAGCAGCTGTAGCTTCTGATGAATTACTCTCTGGTTGGGTATTTTGTCCAGTATATTAGTAAAGGTCCACAACAGGGAGATTAAAATGCATTGAGGTGTATGTCCCATAATGCCTCCAACAGGCAGTTTTTGCTTCCGCAGGACAACTCCATCACCTAACAGGTCTTAATTACACCTTGGTTACAAGGAGTACTATGTCAACATTGAAATATAAACAGCTGTGATGAAGAAAGCCAGACAGCTGTAACAGCTCATATCTAATGCCTATAAACTGAATGACTACTATTTTATGTGAACAAACTAAATTGTTCCACTGGACAATGATATGTGTACAGACCGTGTGCTGATTTACCAATGTCAGCCATTTCCAGCCAGAACTTACTTTGGCACATCTTTATACGTAATTTTATGCTTTTGACATTTTTTCTAATATACTCAATTTTCTTTTATTTCATCAGAAAGGATGGTAATATTATAATATACAGATAAAAATGTACATCATTTTCAGTCAACTGTCTTCTGTATGTACTCAAAGTGAAACAGCTTAATTGCATTTTTTGTTCATGGTTATTTTAGTTTGTCACTAGCATGACATTTGATGATTTGAATGTGCTGACATTTCCTGTATTATTTTTCTTTTACAGCAAACATTTTTATTTGGCAATAACAATCTGCCAGAAAGATTAGCTTCTTTATTCCTTTTATTCATTGAGTCTTTCTTTAAGGATAGAGTGTGTGGGCAGGCTGTATTAACACCTGTGATGAGCTGAGATGAGCTTGTAGCAGTTTTTTTTCTTTCCACTTATTTCAGTTTCAGGTTAGTACTTGTCTTGATTCTGTGGTCCCGAACATAAACCTAAGATTTCTCACAACACAGATCTTAAACCTAAGATTTCTCACAACACAGATCTTTCCTTCAGCTGATAAATAATGAATGAGATGAGAGATATACATTTTAGAACCTTTTAGATGTACACACTGTCTCCTCTTAGTTTTAAGCAGAGACACACTTAACTGCAAGATACTATTAAGCTATAACTGCTCATGTCTGAAAAGAAATGATTGTGCTTTCATTTCTTTTCATGTTCTGAACAATACAGTTTCCCAGCAAGTAGTCAGTTGAAAAGGAAAATTCATTCATCAAAGTACAAAATACCATACAAAGTTTCAATTTATGCAAATGATAAAAATATCACTGACGGGAAATATTCATAAAGAAAAATGCATACAAAAAAGGCAGAATTATGACTCCCTGAGTGTGAAGAAAATAAAGGAACAGATTTCTGAAAATGATATACCTTTGTGAGCAGTTCATAATGGTGATTCTGTACAGAATGTTATATTTAAGTTTTTGTTCTGGTTTAGTTCCCTGAAGTATGATTGCGTTAACTTCAGTTTATCTCTGTATGGCCCTTTTTGAAATAAAAATGTTATAGTGTTCATTTGTATTTAATTTTTACTTTAATTGTCAAAGGAAAATGTTATTAGAAAATGCATCAAAACGCCAGCTGATATTTGAAATACATCACAATATTTATCTCACCACTACAACATTTTAAGGTTGTGATTGCTGGTGCTCTGTTGAACCTCAAGTTTGTATCCCATTGATGAGACCCATATAGACATGCCAGCTTCATCTGTAGGTCCATGCTATGCAGTATAAAGACAATCCTTCTTGGTATGGAGACATATAATTTTATATTCAGTTATATCATAGTCTCACAGACTTTACCAAAATTTGTTTTTATTCCCAAACACATCAGCAATTCTGCAAACAGAAAAACATCCACTGTACCACAATACTAGTATGTTCTAGAGACACGGGACTTGAAGCTTGCACTACAAAGGTAATACCTTTCTAAATTTGCATTTTAAGCTTCTTTTCCAATTGCTTTATATTCATGCATATAAACACAAAGAAAAAAAATGCTCTCTTCCTTTACATCAGCATAGTTTATCATTCATTCCTTTGGAGGAAAGTGGCACATAGTGACCCTTTATCCTTCTACAGAGAACTAATACACATGAAATAGAAACAAAAATTCATAAAGAATGTGTAGTTACCCATAACGGTATAGCCACATTCAGATAATTATAACTAGCAGTAACACTGCTGGGTGTTTAATAGTGGGGTTTTGTCATAACTATGCCAACATGATACTAAGTACACCTATAGTTATGTTACATTTATTTTATTTAGTTTCTATCTACTTATGTGAGATGGTCTGGAGACCCTTTTCTGACATAAAACAGGTCAAATGTACAGACAAAGATAAAGAGAAAAAAATTGCTATGTGGAATCAGTGTAAAACTGATACCCTGCTATTTAGTGAATAAAAACAATGTTACTGATTGATAATTCGTAGAGATACAAGAGAATAATCTGCAAAAGAAATTCACAGAATGATTCAAAGGGTAAGTATTACAGTTAGAAACAAAAAACTATTCTGTCAAAAGAAAAATACTACAGAAAGATAAAGAATGATTAAGGTCTGGATTCCATAACAGCTGAATAGTGATAGTGAACAGTAACTGCCACCACACTCTAACTACACTGAACTGTAAAATCCAACCCACCTCCAGGATTACACTTGTGATGTCCCCACACTGGTCCAGTAATCAAGGAGCCTGAATCCTCACCATGACACTGGAGAGGGGCGTTCACTTGGAATATAGATGGCTACTCTCCGTATTTCCAAATGCAGCTCTCTGCACCAAATACCATTCCCCTTAAGAGCACACAGGAAACGCACTCAGTCCAGGGTCTGTATCTCTCTGCCTGTCTCCCATGTGGTCCCCAATAAAACTCTCCACTGATACAGCTGTAGAGTTAGGTCCTCAGCCAGAGTGTCCAAGCCAAGTCCTCCATCACCCTCTCTATGAACCCAGTGCTTTGTGTCCCTGCTCCAAGTAGCTGACACACACTGTGAGATTTGATTCTGCACACACACACACACACACACACACACACACACACACACACACACACACACACACACGCACACACACTCACACCTGGAAAAGGTAGTTATCACTGTCACCAGATGCTCCACAATCAGCTACCCTAAGGCCCTTAACAAGGGGTGTCCAATTATACTGCATAACATTAATACAAATTAAAATGGTAGTTGTTAACCAAGACAGCTAGGCCTTCTGGAGTGGCCCACACAGTGTCACCAAATAAATATAAGTACTTGTAAAGGTTAAATACTTTGTAAAATGACCAGCCACAATACAATTTTTAAATATATTTAATAATCAATAATAAAAGAACATGAACATACTGAATATATCTTTACAGTAAACCACAGAGTTCAAATCACAGGTAATATTGAAAACAACATTGATGGACAGACTAGGACAAATAATAAAAAAAATATCTAAACTAAGCTTCACTATATTTTCCTGAATGAATCTAGGAAAATTACTATTCTCTACTTACTTAATAGATCAAGGCAGATGATGTGGTGAATGGTCATGTTTGTTGTCAGGCCCAAGACAGAATACGCAATACAAGAGATTTCCCACTGTAATAGCTAAAAATAATTTCCAAGATGCCTGGCAGAATTACCTCATCTGGTCACCTTCTCACGGTACCCCCCTTTGAAGCTGTGACATGAATTTAGCATAGATGACTACAACCCACTTCTAAATGTTTATGGCAGTATCCTGGAGCCATGAAACAATCACAGCACTTCTCTTATTACTAAAGCTAATAAACAATGGCTTTTTCCAGACCTACCATCTCCAGTCCTATTCATTACTGTGGGATGCCAGTTAATGGTTTAACAGCTCATTTCCATTTCCATTATTTTTCTTAAGTTAAGCTAACTGGTTAACCTCTGTACTTCCAGGGTCCTTTTCTGACATATTTACATACATTCTCACATGCATTTTCCTTCTCTGCCCAGCAGGACCCACTGTTGATACATTTTTCAAAACCAGCATCTTTAGAAATACATTCTGATATTCAAATGCCATGCAGTTCTAATACATTTGTAACATAAGCATCTGTGCAAGTCAATTTGGTATTTAAATGCCATATAGTTCTAATACATTTGTGATACAAGCATCTTGTACACATCAGTTTGATATTCAAAGGATATCATTCTTTACAAAACTTTAGCTAGCTGTACTGGCACTAACCCATATCATCACCCCCCCCCCCCTTCGAAGATTCAAGCTAGTTTTTCACATGACCCTTGAGAAATGTGGCTTGTGATAAATAAGCCTATCTGGGAATATGTTACCCCATTCCCTGTCTTGAAAGCCCATCTGCATTGGTATTGCTAACCCTACTACAATGTTGTACTGTCATGTCACATGCCTGGAAACCAAAGCTCCAGCTTAAAAACTTGGCATTTTGCTGGCTGGCTCTATGTAGCCATGTTAAGGGATTGTGATGTGTAGCTACAGTGAATTTCTTTCCACACATATATGGCTGGAGTTTCTGCAGTGCTCATACTATGGTTAGACATTTCTTTTCTACAGCTGCATAAGCTGCATCCACATCCCGCCCCCACCCCAAACAAAAAAGACCATAGTGAAGAACTTCTCTAAAGCAAACTTCACACTACTCAAGACTGGTGTGGTATCTTTCAAGGCCCCTGAGCCAGTGGAAACCACAACCCAAGCTGCGGAAGCCCTTACAAATGCCTTCTATGAACACCTCCAGGACTGCATGGATCAGACAATCCCAAATAAAACCAAGACTCTTTCCACAAAGGGCAAACGTCCAGTCTGGTGGACCCCAACCATTAACAAACTTTACAATAAGAGGAGAAAGCTATTACATGATAGAACAAAATCCATAAAAGGGAAGTCACCCCTGATCATTATTAGTAAAAAATACGAGCACTCATAAAATCAACTAAGGCCAATTTTGAGAGAAAATTGCCATGGATTCAAAGGACAATCATAAGGCCTTTTTCAGCTATGTTAGGAACCTGGGTGGAAACTCCCAGATATGCTCAGAATTAGTCCAAAATGATACAAAAATCACTGAACCCACAGACATTGCCAACATACTGGCAGACAGGTTCAGTGCAAACTTCACCCTCTCCCCTAAAGGAGAGATAACTATCCCAGCCGAGTGTAGCCTCCCGGACATCTCAAATGCGCAGGTGAAAGCTGCTCTCTCTAAAGCTAAAAACACAGCATCAATGGGACCGGATGGTGTCCCCGGCTGTGTGCTACACGAGCTAAATGAGGAATTAAACCCGCACATAAGGCAGCTGTTTAATCTCAGCCTTACCACAGGATACGTGCCCAAGGAGTGGCGTATGGCAACTGTGGTCCCACTCCACAAAGGCGCTCACGGACGCTGGTAATTACCGCCCATAAGCTTAACAAGTCTAGTCTGCAAAGCTATGGAGAGGATCATCATGGAACTTATAAACAAAGATATAGGGACTTGCAGACATTGGACCCGACCCAGTTTGGCTTTGTCAAGGGAAGATCATGCCTTTTGAACTTGGTCAACTTCTTCGAAACAGTCACCAAGGCCATTGATGAGGGAAAGGCAGTCCATACAGCCTACCTTGAACTTGCAAAGGCTTTCGACACAATACCCCACTGTGGTATTGTAGAAAAACTTACCAGCTTAAATGTAAACCCATATGTCACAAGATGGGTTGCAAACTGGCTTAAGGACAGAACCCACAGGGTTAGAGTTGCTGGCGCTATGTCAGACTCCAAGCCGGTCACAAGTGGTGTCCCACAGGGCTCGGTCCTTGGCCCCCTATTGTTTGGCATCTACTTCTCAGAAGTACAGGCCAACATGGGAGGACTTTGGCTGACAAAGTTTGCAGACGACTGCAAACTGGGCGCCATAGTGGAAAGTGCATCGGACACGGATATCCTTCAGAAGGGACTCATGGAAACAGATAGCTGTTGCCAGAGCCATGGCCTGAAGGTAAACGCCAAAAAATGTATAGTCATACCCTTCGGGAAAAACAAGGTAACCCCAAGCTACCATATAGGTGGCAATCCACTAAGCACAGAAGAGGTTATCAGGGACCTGGGGACCCAGGTTGACAGTGGCCTTTCTTTTGACACTCACGTTGCTAAAGTGGTTAGAAAGACCTTCTACATTGCCCACCTGATCATGAAGGGATTCACATCCAGATCTAGTGAGGTCATTTTTCCCCTGTACTCTTCACTTATCAGACCAATGATCGAGTACAATGCCCCATTCAGGATGTATCTCACCCGACATCTGCAGCAATTGGAGAGACCCCAAAAGTTCCTCACCAAAAGGATAAAGGGACTCCAAAATCTGTCATATGCTGCCAGATTGAAGAAACTCCAGCTCTATTCAGTCGCATACCGTCTGCTCAGAGGTGACATGTGCCTGACATACAAGGCCATGTCCAACCCGAATTAATGGACATGCTCCACCTCAAAAAATCCAAATCCACCAAAACCACTAGAGCAAGCGACTTAAACCTTAGCACGGATATAAATAGGATATGCTGGAGGGATAGATTTATCACTCAGAGACTCCCTATGCTGTGGAATAAAATCCCGGTCCATGTGAGGCAGAGCACCTCGCTGACTCTGTTCAAGAGAAATCTAGACCTGTGGATGGGAGATCGTAGGTTTACCCCGGGAATCATCTCTGTGTCACTGCTGGACAGAGGCACAACAAACTAATGGGCACAGTATTTTTTCATATAAGGGGTGGCGTAAGCCACAAAAATTTGGGCTAGGCTTATAAATGCCTTAGGGCAGATAGCCTAGTATAAACCTATGAACCTATGAACCTATAACATTCACATCCCTAGGTTGGAGGCTAAGGCTGAGACATACCACTGGGTGCTGTTCTCCCTCTGAGGTAATCTGGCTAAGTACAGCCCCCACCCCATGGTTTGAAGCATCCACATACACAACAAATTCTTTGCAGTAATCTGGACTGGCTAACACAAGGGGGTCCTGCCAAAGCTCCTTTAAGATTCTGGAATGCTTGTTTACATGCTGCAGTCCAAACTACCTTATCTGGCCTGTTTTTCTTTGTCAGGTCGGTGAGAGGAACAGCTATTGTACTATAATTGGGGACAAACTTTCTATAGTACCCCACTGTCCCTAAGAATGCCCTTACCTGCTTTTTGATAACAGGGGCAGGCCATGTCTGAATGGCTTCCACTTTGGCAGGTTCTGGCCTGATCTTACCACTCCACACTCTATGTCCCAGGTAGGAGACATCTGCCATACCCACCTGACACATACTGGGCTTAATGGTCAAACTTGCCCTTTGCAGTCTACTCAGCACTTCCCTGACATGCTGAAGGTGCTCTTGCCAGGAATGGCTGTAGATGGCAATATCATCCAGGTAAGAAAAGGCAAACCCTCCTGATAGGATATGATCTACCAGCCTCTGGAAAGTCACTGGGACATTTTTCATCCCAAAGAGCATCTTTGCAAACTCATACAAGCCAAAAGGAGTCACAAAAGCTGACCTCTCTCTGGCACAGAGAGTCAAGGGCACCTGCCAGTAACCCTTGGTCAGATCAATAGTGGTCAGGTACTTAGCCACATTCAGCTTCTCTAAGGCTTCATCTATCCTAGGCATGGGGTAATCATCTGACTCTGTGTGACTATTTCTTCTTCTGTAGCCCACACAGAAGCTGGTGCTGCCATCCTTTTTAGTACCAGCACTACTGGGGAGGCTCAGGGTCTGCTGGCCTCCTGTATTACTCCCAGTTCCAACATCTCCTGTATCTCCTCCCTCAGAATTTATCTGACTCACTCAGGAAACCTGTAAGGGGCCTGCTTGATAGTTCTTTGGGGCCCTGTATCCACCTGGTGCTGTATCAGGTGGGTGCACCCTGGTTTCCCAGTGAGCATGTCCCCAAACTCATGTAGCAATCACACACACACACCTTCCACTTTCTCTTATTCCCTTCTGTTAGCAAATAGTATCCATAACTGATCAATACTGTGTGTTTGTTAATTTAAACTATGACCACAGTAGCCTACTGATACAAGGTCATCCTGTTTTTCCACCTGAGAAATTAAGAAATGACTTACAGTTTCAGAGCAGTCCTTGGTCAATTGTGATTGCTTCCTAACACATACTTGTCTTTGTTTTGTGATTGTTTCCAGCCCCCTCATACGAGCAACTAACAGGGTCTCTAGGGCAGACTAGTAGTATTGTCCCCACCCTGCCCCCTATTCCGTCCCGCCCCTAGTGGTCCCACCTTTATTGGACTCAAACCCCTCCCATCTTTCCAATAGCCAGCCACAGTGCTAACCCAACACTACCTCCTCCATCTTCCCTCTACTATCACACCTCCTCAACTAACATGTACAAGCATACCTTTCCTATGCTCACTGCATGCACTCTCCTTGCATATCTTACATCCTACCAAAGCTCCATCATTCCCCCACTCAACCACTACCACTGTACTACTACTCATACCACCACTCATGTCTCACCCACACTCAGCTCCTCTCCCACCAGCTCAAGAACCATCCCTATGCACCTCCCACATATTCTACCAACTATATTACTCAAACATAAAGCATCCCAACAACTTAACATAGTAACCCTCCCACCATACCTATTACCCACAGAGCACAATCATAAAGTTTCCCTTATAAACAAACACATTCAAAAACTGAGAAAACTAATAATCTCATGCATATCAAAACTAGCCCTAAGTGGAGACATCCACCCCAACCCTGGCCATACCATATCCAACCCCAATCCTCATAATCAGACTAGAAACCACAACCTTTCCCATATTACAGCCAATAGAAAGCCAAGTGACTTCCTTCTACTAAGCCTAAATATTAGAAGTATATCCAACAAAGTCCATGAACTCCATGCCACCATAGACTTGTATTCCCCCATATATAGTCATCCTGACAGAAACCTGGCTAAAATCTCACATTACCAGTGAGCAAATACTCCCTACAGGTTACGGCATACTAAGAGTAGACCGGCTAAACAAAAAAGGAGGTGGTGTAGCTATAATATTTAAACAACATCTAAACATCCAGATCTTAAAATCATCAGCTCCACAAATAGGCAATGAAGAAATAATATATACCAACCTCAAAATTAACCAAAACAAAACCATCAACATAATTGGATGCTACTTCCCACCTGGCCAAAACATCCCTCCACTAGAAAACCTCCTCAGCTGGTCTACCCACCATCTCCCCCAAGAAACTATCATCTTAGGTGATTTCAATATTGACTGGCAATCCTGTCCTGGCAACAATCCAACCCATCATGTACACCTTCATGGCTTCACCCAACTAGTCCAGTCACCAACCAGGATAAATAAAAACTCCAGCAAGCACACTACCCTGGATTGGATACTAGTCAGTAAGAGCCCCCAGTCATATATAACAGGCTGCTTATCAGATAGCCTCAGTGATTACTCCCCAACATTCCTACTCAAAAAATACCTATACCAAGCTAAACCTGTCATCTACCATCAAATACGTAAAAAACTAAACTTTAACCCACTCACATTCATCTCATCCCTCAAAGAATGTAACTGGCATCCTCTAAAGTACCTCAGTCTAGATGACGCAGTTGAATTTTTTTAATACTACCTTCCTGAACATCCTTAATTACCATGCCCCCATAAGATTTTCCAGAACCAAAGCACAACCCTCCCCATGGCTACGAAAACCACTAAGTCAGAAATGAAAAACAGGGATAAAGCCTGGGAACACTGGTGCAAAACCAAAACCCCCTCAGCTAGACAGAAATTCCTAGAACTATGCAATAGAGTCAAAAAGCTAATAAAACAGGACAAATTCCAATACTACTAGTCTGGCCTAGACTCCTCACAACACAGCCCCAAACAATTCTGGTCCTCCATAAACTCCATTCTCCACCCAGGTAAAGTCAGTACCCCTCCTCCTAACATCCCTCACTCCTCAGAAAATATTGCTACCTCATTCAACACACACTTCACCCAAACCATACTATCACTAGCTAAACAACACAACCCTCCCTCCAACCCACACCTTCAACTAGTAATCTCCCCACTGCCTTCTCTTTTTCTCCTGTACCTACCTCCAACATAAAAAAACTCTTAACTAAATTTAAACCCACCAAATTAGCAGCAGACAACCTCCCAAGTGAATACCTACAAATCGCAGCTGATGCTCTGGCCTACCCAGTATCCATCTTGATTAACCGATCTCTGTCAGAAAGTTATGTTCCCACACTGTGGAAAGTATCACATATAATTCCCCTCGACAAAGGTGGACCCTCCGCAGAACTAACCAATTACCGCCCCATAGCTATTCTCTCTCCACTCTCCAAAATACTAGAGAGATGCATACACTCTCAGGTCTCAGACTACCTCCTTACTAACAACCTCCTTTCTAGTACTCAGCATGGTTTCCGACCAAACCATAGCACCACCACTGCCTTACTCTCCTTTACTAACACTATCCTTCAGCATAAAAACAATGGCATTTGACATGGTCCCACACAAACAACTTATCTCTGTCCTCAATAACCTATCCTTCTCACAATCAGTCACCAACTGGTTTCAGAGTTACCTGTCTGACCGCCAACAATCCCTTGTATGGCAGAATGACATATCTCCCCAACTACCTGTCTCCATAGGGGTTCCCCAAGGATCCATCCTTGGACCCCTACTCTTCTATGTTTACACCAATAATCTAGCCTCTGCCACCAAACATGGCACACTCATACAATACGCAGATGACTCGACCATCATCTGCTCAGCCCAGTCCCTACCCAAACTGCAAAAAGTCACACAGGAAGCCTTTTCCTCTGTTGAAACATGGTTATCCGATGCCTAGTTAATACTCAACCCAAACAAAACTAAACTACTCATCTTCCAGCCCACCAAACATACTCAAAACAACTCTCACTTTAACATCACAGCAAAAGACAACACCACTATATACCCAACTGAACACACCAAATTGCTAGGAGTGGAAATAGACAATAAACTAAAATTTGACATTCACATATCCATGACCATAAAAAAAGTCCACAAAAAACTAGGAGCGTTATTCAGAAATAAGCAATTTCGCACCAAAGCAGCAAAGATTTCAATAGCAAATTCCCACCTTATCTCCACCCTACTTTATGCCTCTCCAATATATACCAACCTAAGGCAATGTGATCTAAACAAGCTAGAGACCTGCTACAACAAAATCACCAAATTCGCCACAGGGGCATCCTACCATAGTCACCACTGTCTCTCACTTGCTGAACTGGGCTGGCTTGAACTCCCTCACCTCCTTCAGTGGTATCAACTCTCACTCGCCCACAAACTAGTAAACCATCCACTAAATGACCCATCCCTCCAGAATCTACTCCAACCCTATTGCACCACCAGACCACTAAGATCCAGCAACAAAAATCACTTGCAGATCACTAAAGCCAATAACTCTGCTGGTGAAGCACTATTCTCTTGCGCCATAGCCAAATTATGGAACTCACTCCCACCCACAATTACCTCCGTACAATCATGCACCCACTTCAAAACTTTACTAAAAGCGCATCTAAAAACATGCTGGCTATGCCCTTGCAACTCCCACTCTAATATCATCCACCCCATCCAACCACTACCTTTCTTTCCACTCCACTAACTACCTTGATTATAGCAAGCTCAGATGCTCATAAGCCTAGTACTTATTATACAGCAGGAACTTCTCATTGTAACATTTATTATGTACTTCACAGATAAAGATTCTAGTTGTCTACTGATGTACTATGTTTTACATCTGTAAATATGTTGTAAGTAATTGCTATGTTAAATTGTTAATCGCTATGTAATCCAATGTAACAACTGTCTGTTTATTTTACTGTGGAGCTTTTCTCCCCGGGCCTCTGCTGAAAATGGATTTATGTCCAGTCGGACACTCCCGGTCAACAAATTTAAATAAATAAATAAATAAATAAATAAATAAAATGCTTGGATTTCTTGAACCTGCATAGGAGATAAGCCACTGAGGTGTCAGTCCAAGTTTCACTGAGGAGATCAGTCACCAGATCCTCCTCAAACACCTCCTGCCATCTACTTCAAATACTCAGCACAAGGGTCTCCCTATCATGGTAAGGCTTCATCATGTTAACATGGTACAATTTCTGCCCCTGCCTCCTACCTAGCAGTTTTACCATGTAGTTAACATCACTGACTTTCCTTATCACTTTGGGAGTCCCTCCCAAGCTGCCTACAGCTTATTGCATCTGACAGGAATGAGCACCATAACCTGATGTGCAACAGCATACTCTCTGGCTTGAGCATTTCTGTCATACCAGACCTTTTTCTGCTGTTGGGTTCCTGCTAGGTTCTCCTGGACCAAGCCCATGAGCTCCCTAAGCCTTGTCCTGAGGTTTAGGATATATGCCACAATAGACTACTTGTGGTATTTACACAGACACCCGCACTCATCATGAATCAAATCTAAGGGCCTCCTCACCCAATGCCCATACAGCAATTCAAAGGGTGAACAACCTGTAGATTCCTGGGATACCTCCTTGTAAGAAAACAGAAGATGGGGAAAATATTTGTCACACTCTCTCTTAAACTATTCTCCAAATACTTGTAGCATGATCTTTAGTGTAGAATTTAACCTCAACACAAGACCATTAGTCTGGGAATGGTAGGAGGTGTTTTTTGGGGTCTACTTTGATTCACTGAAAACTCATTTCACTGAATTTCACTTCACCCTCAAAAAAATCGCTGAAAGCTCAAATCACTGAAAACTCATTTCACTGAATCACATTTCACTGACTGTAAGTACTGTTGGGCAAATAAAACATATATGCCCTTTTCCCTACTGCAGTGCAATCCTGAAGTTAGTATATATAGTTGGGGGGGGGGGGTGTGAGGGCATAGGCCCCCACCTACTTTTGGTTTTATATTGTGAGCTTTCAATGAAATGAGATTCATAAATATAAAAGCTAAGTAATATGCTCCCACACCCCTCCTAACTATATATACTAACTCCAGGATCACACTGCAATGGGGAAAAGGGCTTATACATTTTATTTGCCCAACAGGTTAAGTGAAATTCAGTGAAATGAGTTTTCAGTGAATTAAAGGAGACCTGTGTTTTTAGGTCCTTCACTCCACAGTGCTTTCACAGACAAGCCAGCAGGTCTGACATGAAACTGGCACGTGTGTTAGTCAGTATTTCTCTTGGCAAATCCAACCTGCTGAAAATCTCTAGCAAAGCATTTGCTACCTTGTCTCCCTCAATGGAGGACAAAGCCACCACC
This sequence comes from Protopterus annectens, assembly GCF_019279795.1. Classification (NCBI taxonomy): domain Eukaryota; kingdom Metazoa; phylum Chordata; order Ceratodontiformes; family Protopteridae; genus Protopterus; species Protopterus annectens. Next base: position 747,613,080 of record NC_056749.1, on the reverse strand, counting down.
TCAGGGTATCTAGTAGCATAATATACTACCACTAGGATATACTTCTTGCCTGTGGAACTAGGGATAATACGAGGCCCCACAATATCTATAGCTATCCTCTGTAATGGCTCCTCAATCACAGGCAAAAGCATCAAAGGAGCTTTGACCTTGTTTCCTGCTTTGCCTACTTTTTGGCACTGCTCACAGGTCCTGCAGGACCCTGTTACATCCCTGGCAATCCCAGGCCAATAAAGGTTCTGCATAATATGTCTCTTGGTACGTTTCATGCCCATATGATCTCAAAGGGAATGTCATGGGCCATGGCTAGAAGTGCCAGATGGTAGGCTCTAGGCACTACCAACTGGTGTATTACCTCACCTTCTATCCCACTCTCAGGGGTCCACTCTCTATACAGTAAACCGTTATTCTAATATACAGAATCCTCTTTTCCTTGTGAATCAGGTGCCTCCCAAGATACCTCCCTCAAGCCTTGTAATGTACGGTCTGATAGCTGAGCCTGCCTCAACTCTATCTTTGTGACTTTCCTTTCCACAGTAAATCTGGTATCTTTTGAAAATTGTGCCTCACTGTCAGTCTGGGTAGTACCACTCACCTCTGTCCTTGCAGTTACCTTGTCCATGGGAACATCAGTACATAGCAGCAGATGTGTCTCATCTTCAGGCTCACTGCTAAAGGGTAGCTCCCTCACCGAATTAGCCACATAACCAGTCCTGGCTTCAGGGGTGCAGTCTGTCTGGGTTTCCACCATGCTACCAGACTCATATCCCTGTCTACAAGCCTGACTCCATGGCACTGCATGCACACAAGGTACTGCATTATCTAAATCATTCACTATCAAGACATCTGCAAGGATATCCTCAAACATGCCTACTTGACTGCTTCCTTTTCTACTCTCCCAGTCAAGGTGAACCCTAGCCAGAGACATTTGGAATGGGATCCTTCCTAAAGCTCTGACTGGAGTGGACTGCCCAAGCAAGAACTGTTCCTCTTTAACCACAGCAGGCTTCACAATAGTTATATAAGTGGCTGTCTCTCTCTTGACAGTGGCCTGTTTTCCATCCACCAAGATAGGACACAAACTCTGGTGGTAGATTGGTACCCCTGTAGTCTCCAGACAACTTACCACTGGCATTCTGTTATTTCCACTTGCTGGCTTCCCCACCTTTTGTTCCCCACCTTGCCTCCATGGACATCTATATGCTTCCTGGCCCCACTGGTTACATTTAAAACATTTAACCCTTAATCCTGGCTCTGTACATGAACTAGTGACTTCCCTTTTTACTGATGGACTCTGTTGGGGTAGTTTAGGCTGCCCACCATGGGTTCCCTTATATCCATGTACTGCACTGGATATCACTTTCTGGTGCAGTACTGTCCTACTTTCTAAGTAGAGATCTCACTTTTTCCCCACTCATCTGCAGAGTTGCATTCTCAGTCTCCCAACCAGATTCTCATGTCCTTAGGCAAAGCATTAAGGGCTTGTTCCCTGACCTAAAAGCCTGTCAGCCTTTCAAAAGTGGTGACCTGACACCCACTCACCAACCTATGAAAATAAGTGCTTAACTCAGCAATGTAAGCACACACACTTTCATCTGCCTTGTGTCTATGCTCACAAAACTTTTTTCTGCAAGCTTCAGGCTTTAACTTAAAACATTCCAATAAACATTTTTTTAGCTGCATCATAGTTTAATCCATAACTATCAGACAATGTAGAAACAGCAGTTACAGCTTTACCATGGAGTAATGGGGTGGGGAACTGTACTCAGAGCCTTGGTCAACATTATACTGTTTACATACTCTTTCAAATATATGACTAAAACTATCAAAATTATCACCTTCCCTAAATTCAGGAAGAAATTTACTGAACTTTGTTGCTTCTGGGGTTTGGTTACTTCTTTCTCCTTTACCTCTATGACCCTGACAAAGGGCCAGTATTTCCTTTTCAGGTTACTTCTGTTTCTCATTTTCTTTGGCCTCCAATCTGTGCATTCTTTCTGCTGACTCTAATTCCATCTATTTTGTCTGCCACAGTCTCTCATTTTCTTCAGCCTCCAAACACCTCATTATTTCTGCTGATTCTAATTTCAAATGTTTGGCCTCCAGTTCAAGTCTCTTTAACCTTCTGATGAGTTTTTAAGTCCTCTAAGGAAATGTTAAACTGTCCTGTTTCTGAGAGCTGCACATGAACAATGCCAGACTGATTGTCGTCCTGGTTGCTATTCTGTGCTGCTGCTGTGATTAAGGCTGCAGTCATTTTCCCTTTAGTCATGTTGCCATGCACTAGTCCTTTGGCTTGGCACATCTCAGCCAACTGGTTCCTTAGCAACCTGCCAGAATTCTCTGCTGACATCCTTGCCTGGTCTCCCTGACTAAGCTAACAAAAAGTAAATAAATAAAACTATTGTGATAATAAACTCTTAATGGCTGTTTTTTGGCTTCTTGAAAGTACAAACGCCAGCCACAATAAAAGTTTTAAATATATTTAATAATAAATAATAAAAGAGAATGAAAATACTGAATATATATTTAGAGGAAATATTGAAAATAACATTGATGGACAGGCTCAGACAAATTAAGAAAAACAAGATCTAAACTAAGCTTCACTATATTTTTCTGATTGAATATAGGAGAATTACTATTCCATACTAACTTAATAGAGTAAGGCAGATGATGTGGTGAATGGTCCTTCTTGTTGTCAGGCCCAAGAATCCTGACAGATTTTCCATTGTAATATTCTAAACATAATGTCCAAGATGACTGGTAGAATGACTTTATCTGGTCACCTGACTCTAGATTCTCACAGTATCCTGCTTTGAAGCTGAGACAGGAATTCAGCATAGATGGCCACAATCCACATCTAAATCTTTATGGCAGTGTCCTGGAGCCATGAAACAATCACAGCACTGCTAGAAGAGTTACACACTCCTTATTTTCATTCAAGGAATGAATTTATTTATGTATTTATTTATTTTATTTTCAAAATGTTATGCAAATAAAATAAATTAATTCATCCTTGAATGAAAATAAGGAGTGCATAACTCATGTAACTCTTCCAGCCGGCCTGTCTCTGTTAAAATACAGCCTGGTAGCTGTCCTTAGGGATTGCTGCAATGTACTACATTTCTTTTCATAGTGTACAGCTGCAGCGATTGTGCTTTTCAGCCATACTGCTCTATGGCAAAGTGCTACTGCAGCCTTTTGGTTTGGTGATGTAGCTCACAGGGAAATGTCTCACGAGTTATACGCCAGAACCCATTTCAACTTTATGGTAAAGACTCGCATTAACAAATGAATAAACAAACTACAGTGCCTTAGGTTGCTGTTCCTTGAGTAGAGTCTAGTATTAACACTCTTCACTTAAGTACGGCTGCTGAGTCTATGTAAAATCATATATAAGACCAATAGCATTGGGAAATGCATTTTATAAAAGGCTACACTACTGGTGATTGAATCCTGACTCCACAAAATGCAACTCCTTAAAGCTCAATTTCACAACATTGCATTTCAATAGAAATGCACACATTATCAGGGAATTTTGCAGGCACTAAGTGCCATTTCCCGATTTTTGACACCCTTGGCCCTTACAATGTGTCCAGAGAGTTGATTATATTTATCAGGGGGGGGTGGGGCCTAGTTATCTTGTTTGAGAGGTGTAATGGGGAGGCAAAAAACACTGTAAACTGTGATTTGGGGATTTTTTCAGTGAGTTGTCTTTGGGGAATTAGAGCTTTGGTGGAATACCTTTAATTCAGTCATAGTGGAAACATTATAAGATCATTATGAAAACATAACAAAAATGATGCAGATGTTTCTTATGAATTTTTAGAAAAAAATGCTTCTGAAATGTAAAAAGTGAGGTGAAGGAAATGTTAATAATAGTAAAATAAGTAACAGATATGATTTTGAAAAAATCAAGAAGTATGGCTAAGGATATGATGTTGCAATGATTTTTAATAATGTTAGTCATAATGCAATGTAGAAGATTCTAGAAATATTTTTGATAGGAGAAAAAAGTGAATGTTATAAAAGTATGTTATGACATGTCTTGTAAAAAAAGTTGAGGTAAACAGATGAATGTGAGGAAAAGGTAAAAATTAAGAGAAGAGTTAATCAAGAACAGCCACTAAGTTGGGCCTGCTTATATTGGTAATGAATGCAATATTTCAAACATGTATATGTGTGAAATGAAAGAAGCAAAATGGGAGATGGGAAAAGGGTTTATAATATTGATTACAAATCCTTATAATCCACAATACAATATTACCACATGTTTTGAACAAAACCTAAAACACCCAACATCCTCATGGCAAAACTCATGTTCCCATCCTGACTAAACCCTTCTTTCCTTCTGTTTCTCTTCCATTTTCAGTCTCTCTCTCTCTCTCTCTCTCTATCCATTTTCTACTATGGCTGAGTGAGAATTGTGTCAAAAGCTTTGGCAGGTCGAAGTATGTGCTGTGTACTATTTTACCTCATCCATTGTTTTGGTGACCTTATTAAAAAAGTCCACAAGACTGAATAAGGATGACATGCCATGACAAATTCAGACTGAGACTGGTCCAGTGTTTGGAGGTTCCTTACATCCTGATAGATTACTTCCATGATAAGTCTTTCCATATCTCTGCATATGTGAATGGTCAGACCTAAGGGTCTGTAATTGCCTGGGTCTGTGGATGGTCCTCCCTTATGCAGGAGAATGACTGTATCTGTTCTCTGCTCACTTGGTACAAAACCTGTAGGGAGACTGAGATTGAGCAGCATTGTTAGGGGTGAGAGTAAAACGTGCTCCATGCAATGTAAGATGCATCCAGGGATATTGATAAGACCTTTAGATGAAGTATTTTTAGTTTTTATAGTACTTCTAAGATTTGGTCTTGTGTGATAACTGAAAGCGAGACAGTTTCAGGTATATCTTGAAGGACAAATGAAAGGAGAGAAGAGTTAAATTAGAGCTAAATTTGTTGGCCAGTAGGTTCACTCTATCTTCAGACTCAGTGTTGGTAACATCAGTCACAATCAACTCCGTACATTCCTGCATTCTGCTTTTGAGATTACAAACATGTGATTGTCTGTGGCTTGGGTAGCCTCAAACTTGGCTTTGGTGGATTTTATTAAGCTCCCGAGTTGTTTGTTTATTTCAGTGATGAGGTCTAACTTTCTGGGAACAACTCTTATTTTTCATCAGAATTCTTTTCATTTTATCATAAGGCTTGTTGAAATCATGGCTCCACCATGTGGGCTTGTTTCTGGGGGTTTGACCTGCTTTTGAAGAGGGTACAAGTGCATCTATGCAGCTGTTTAGATGTTGGTATAGTGTAATGGTGCACGTGTCTGTGTATTCACTGGGGTTAATTGGGTTTGGTGGAGATCTGATGCTTGCCAATGTATCACTTTGGAGTAGGTAGTTTGTCTTAAAGAAATTTGTAAAAGTACGTTGGGTAGAAGGGATCTCTATATTCAGTTTTATTTCAAAGGAGACTGCTTTATGGTCAGAACTAACAAGTGATGAAGATATGCAAGGGATGGTGCAAGATACTCCCACATTAGTAAAGACAAGATCCAAAATGTTATTCCCCCTAGTGGGTACTCTGACTAATTGTTCCAGGGCATTTGTATTGACAATATCCAGGAATCTCTATGATTGTGCACTAGTGGTGGGGTAGGTTTCCTAGTATATAGTTGGATAGTTTAGATCACCTAAGAAAATGGTATTGGGTTCAATACTGAGTAATTAATAGTAATAGTTCCTGATAGACTTTCTGCCCTTCTTTGTCATAGAAGTTCTGTAGCTAGACAGTATATGGTACTGGACCTAATTGAAAGTTATTTGGACATGAAGAAGGGCTAGTGCATCATTCTGCTTTACCATCCTTGATGTCTTTTCTGGATGAAGACTGAGACACCTCCACTGTTTTTCCTGTCCTGAGCAGTAGCTGGTCTATATGTGTGGAAGGCATTATAGCCCTGAACAGCCAGAGTGCTCTCCACTATTTTAAACCATGCCTCAGTTATTACACAGATGTCAAAGTCTTCCAGGGTGAAACATAATATATATATATATATATATATATATATATATATATATATATATATATATATATATATACATATATACACACACACACACACACACACATATATATATATATATATATATATATATATATATATATATATATATATATATTTTTTTTTTTGTTAAAGAAATATAAATGGTAAGAATTCAAAACATACAACAGTGGACATAACATTATGTTATGTGAAAAAATGGGAAAGAGTATTATTTGAAGCAATCTGGAGACTATGGAAAATAAGATATGAAGAATTATTGTATAATAATAATAGAAATGCTGAAGATGTACTAGTTGAGATAAAAAGATGGTTGGTAGAAGAAAGGCTGGGGGTGGCCGATACATTTTTCATTTTTTTTATTAAGTGATGAAAAATGTAAACGTATGTTTTTGTGTAGATTACATGACAATGGTTGCAAACAAAATGGAAAGAAATGGCTAACTATATGTTATTAATATGAGTGTACAAAGAGCATAAAGAAGTCTAAATAAGGAAATATGTAAATATAGCAAACCCTGGCCTGCCCATTTTTTATAAAGTGCCATGAGATATTTTACATCCATCTGAGTTTCCACCAAATCAAGCAGATGGGACCTCAGTTTAATATCTCATTCAAAGAATGGCACACTCAGGAATGCAGGATTGTCTCCCATACTGCACTGCAGTGCCAGTACAGGAAAATCAATCCAAGGCAAATGATTACCCACTGAGCAACTGGCACTGCCATGAGACACTGGGGACAACCAATGGCGTGACTTTTTTTTGTTAGCATGGATTTTTAGTAAATTAACACATGAAAAAATGGCAGCATTGTGATAAAAGAAGATAAAGTATAAAAAAAATTAAAAAAGAAGGTAAAAATTGCCTCAGGGTAAGATTGTGAAATGGAGAATGGAAAGAGGTTTTGATTAGCATTACATAAGAGACTCTAAATGAAACAGAAAACATTCATAATGCAGTTGAGGAAAATAAAGAAGTCAATATTAAAAGAAATGCCAAAGAAGGCAGTAAAATGATCAAAATTTACAAAAAGGAAATGTGAGAGAAAATGTTCAGGGACTGAGGAATCATGGCCATGAACATGTAAAAATAAATGATTTGGGGCAGCAGTGGCTAGATAAAACATTACAGATGGGGATAAATTAAATAGTGCTAATGATATAAAGTATGTTTGAGCTTCTGGATGAGACAGCCACGAATGAAGAAATGGAGGAATGAGATGGAAAGGAAAGGAATGCAGCAACTGAAAAAAAATTCTATTGGTAGAAAATGTTGATAGAAAAGGAAATTAAAAATAGCAACAAAACATAAAAGGAAACGAATATTGCAGTTTTGGGGTAACATCAATAAATGTTCGGAGCTTAAGGGGTGATTTTAAAAGATGGTTATAGAACGGACCTTGAAAATAAACATACACAATATGCCATTGTTGATGCAAGATTCATAAAAACATATTAGGGAAATGTCGATTTGGAAACAGTTATGTTTAGGTCTGTCAATTTTCCTTGTGAAATCAAATATAGAAGTGTTTTGAATTTCCAAACAACAAGAGTTGGAAGGGCACCTACAGTAAAGGTGAGAATTAACAGCAGAGCTTTGATACTCAGCAGAATTTTTGATTATACCTTGATGAAAGTTACGGAATAATTAGATGTCAGACTTTATGTCACTGCCGGTATGACAATAATAATAATAATGAGTGATTGTAACCATGAGCTTATGAAAAGGAAGAAAAAGATGTCAGAGGAAATATGCAAGGCACAGCAACTGTTAAAGCTCAGGCAGTTATTGTTAGCAAATGACTTACATATATTTTATTACAATGTTAATTAGATAAATAGATTGCATAATGGCTTTGGAAACTATAAAAGAAAGTTAAGGTAGATCCATGCCAGCTGCATCGATGGATAACTTTGCAATTTAAATCAGTCTAGAAGAAAAGGTGGAAGAGATAAAACAAAGACCTGTATTAAGAAACTAACAGGAACATTTGCAGATAAAGAAATGCTGAAAGCAGCAATTTATATAAGATAATAACCAGATTATTTAACAATAAGGCCTTTTTTTATACACTATAGATGTACTGGTAGGTTCATAGGTTGGTACTAGGCTATCGGTCCTAGGGCCTATGCAAGCCTAGCCATAACAATTCCCTGGATATTTCTTTCCACAATATTTACTTCTCTGGACCCCAGTCTAGCAGGACGACTGACATGATCCCCGGGGTGAATTTCCTATCTCCCATCCAATCATCAAGTTTCCTTTTGAAGAGGGCCAATGAGGCGCTCTGCTTGACATGTATGTGCAGTCTATTCCAGAGTATGGGGAGTCTCTGGGTCAGGAACCTATCCCTCCAGCATGTTTTGTTCATTGTGATGATAAGGTTTAGATCCCTGGAGCGTGTGGCTCTGAGGGATTGGGATTTCTTTAAGTGGAGCATGTCCAACAGCTTAGGGTTTGACATGGCCTTGTATGTTAAGCAGAGATTGCCTCTGAGTAGACGATATGCCACAAAGTATAGCTGGAGTTTTTTTTAGATGGCATCTGCTTTAGGCCTGTGATTCTTTTAGTGACGTAGTTCTGTGGCCTTTCCAGCTGTTGCCAGATGTCTTGTGAGGTACTTCCCAAACAGGGCATTATACTCTATAAAGGGTCTAATGAGGGATGAGTACAGTGGGACAATGACCTCTTTTTTTCTGGATGAAAAGCCCTTAGTGATGAGGTGTGCCACATAGAAGGATTTCCTGACTGTTGTGGCAATGTGGTTATCGAAAGTGAGACCACTGTCCACCTGTGTCCCTAAGTCTCTTATCACACTTTCGATGTTTAGTGTACTGCCACCTATGTGGTAATTCATGGGTACATGTTTTTTTCAAAGGGATAACTAAACATTTCTTGGCATTAAGCTTGAGCCCATGGCTCTGTCACTAGGCATCTGTTTCTGTAAGGCCCTTTTGTAGAATATCCACATCATTTGGGGATTCAATAATGGCTCCCAGTTTGCAGTCATCTGCAAACTTTGTTAGCCAGAGTCCCTTAGTGTTGGCCTGTACTTCAGAGAAGTAGATGCCAAACAAGAGTGGTCCCAGGACTGAACCCTGAGGTACTCCACTTGTCATTTGTCTGGAGCTGTATTTGGAGTCAGCTACTTTTACAGTCTGGGATCTGTCAGTAAGCCAGTTGGCAACCCATCGAGTGGTGTAGGTATTTATGCCCAGCTTAGTAAGTTTTTCTATGATTCCAGAGTGGGGGATGGTGTCGAAGGCCCTGGCAAGGTCCGGATAGTCTGTGTGGACCACCTTACCCTCGTCCACAGCTCTGGAGACTGATTCGAAGAAGTCAATCAGATTCAGGAGACAAGATCGGCCCTTCACAAACCCAAACTGTGTGGGGTCCAGTGTTTGAAGGTTGCCACTGTCTTTGCTTATATGTTCCATGCCCTTGCAGATCAGGCTTGTCAGGCTGATAGGACGGTAGTTCCCTGGATCCAAGGTGGATCCTCCCTTGTAGAGCAGGATAGCTGTAGCCGTGCACCACTCAGTGGGCATGAAGCCTGAGGTGAGGCTATGATTAAACATGACACTTAGGTGAGGTGCTAGTTCATTTTGTAGTTCATGTAGTACACAGCCTGGGATGTCACCTGGTCTCATGGATGCTGTATTCTTAGCTTTGGAGAGTGTGGTTTCTACCTGTGTGGCCGTGATTATCGGAATTTGGCAATCTTTTGGTATTGAGATGGGCCCTTTATGGTGTGAGAGGGGGGTGAAGGTGGCACTAAATCGATCTGCCAGGATATTGGCAATATCTTTGGGATCAGTATATTTAATGCCATTCTGTTGTAGCTCAGAGCAGATCTGAGCATTGCCATTTAGATTCTTGACATAACTATAGAATGCCTTGTGGTTGTCTTTGGAATCTTTGGCAATTTTATTTTCGTAACTAGCTTTTGAGGATTCTATGAGGGATCTCAGCTTCTTACTGAGGTTGGTGAGGGAGTTTTTTGCAACCTAGGATTTTCCTCTTTTCTGCAACAGTTTCTTCCTTCTGTTGTATAGTTTGTTTATAGCAGGGGACCACCAGATTGGCTTCCTTTATTTGGAGAAGAGCATCTTGGTTCTATTTGGGATGGCACGATTCATGCACGAGTGGATGTGCTTGTACAGTGCCTTAGTGTAGGATTCTGCAGTCAAACTTCCAGATCCCATCTGCATGGGTGTTGTGAAGTTTGTCACTTCTGACTTCAGTAGCATGAAGTTGGCTTTGGAGAAATTTTTTAAGGGGGATTCCTTACTGGGGGGGCTGGGGGTGGGATGTGGATGTCAAAGGTGATTTGCTTATGGTCAGACCTGACCAATGAGGGGGTGGCCACTGGTTTGGAGCATCTATCTCCCATGTTGGTAATGACCAGGTCTAGGATATTGGAGCCCCTGGTGGGATAATGGATTAGTTGATCCAGGGCGTTGCAATTTATGAATTCCAAGAACTGTTGGGAAAAGGAGTTGGTACCCAAATAAAAACTGTCTTTCGGCTTTTCCCGGTTAGGGGTCACCACAGCGGAACTCCGGTCCGCTAATGATTGGCAGTAGATTTTTATGTTCTGGCTTCCCGGGCCTAATGCACAACCTTCAATGAAGGAACGCCCATTCACGCATGTTGGGAGTAGTTTTCCCAATTAATGGCAGGGTAGTTGAAATCACCCAGTATTAGGGTGTTTCGTTGTATCTTAATATTTTCCAGTATGTTTAGAAAGGTGTAATGAGAATCTTGGGGCATGGTGGGGGATCTGTAGCAAGCTACAATTTGGATTGCAGTCTTACCTAGTGTTAGTTGCACCTGGAGAATTTCAGATGCATTGTGTTGGGCAACTAGCCTGGAGGTGTGAATATCCTTGGTGAATATGGACACTCCTCCACGTTTAGTGTTTCGGTCTTGGTTTTGTGGCCGAAATGTGTGCTAAGAATTGTAGCCTGGTATTGCAAGGGTGCTCTCTGGAGCCTTGAACCAGGTCTCAGTTACTGCACAGATATCGATGTTCTCCATTTTTAGGAGTGCCTCGAGAGAGTGCATTTTGAGGTTTAGACTTCTAGCATTGAGTAGCATTACCTTCAGATTTTGAATGCTTGTATCTGTTATGGTGGTGGTTTTATCCTTTGAACCTTGCCTAAAAAAGGCACTATAGGGGTGGCAAGAGCTTTAGCCAGTAACCTGAAACCCAGTGGTGACAGGTGCAGACCATCTCTGGCAAAGCATCGTGGTTTGTCAATCATGTCTTCCCATGCAGACAAATACTGGATCCCCTTTGAATGACACCAGAAGCTTAGCCAATTGTTGAAGTCAGTCATCTTGTACTTATACTGTGGTATAATTCTGGGTGAAGGCAGGATGCTAATCAGGGCTAGGGTCATACCTGCCTGGGTCACATGATCCAAGAGCTCTTCCATGTCTCTTTTCATGTAGTCCAGGGAGGTATGTCTCAAGTCATTCACTCCAGCATGGACAATGACAGAGTCGTATTTGTACTTGTCATGGAGTGAATTGAGTGCATGCGTTATGTGGCGGATCCTGGCACCCGACAGGCAGCTGACTGTAATTTTCTCCTTGTTCAGCCTGGTGAGTGGGACATCAGTGTGCCTGACTATAGAGTCACCTATGACTAAAGTGTTGGGTACATTGTCTTGCCTTAGGGCCTGTTGCTGGGTGGCACACTGGTGTTGTGAGCTATGTGTCACTTTGGTTGTGACTGGTGTTTGTTTGTGTTTTGGCTTCGGAGGTCCTTGTTGCTTGGGAAGGTTAATGTTAAGGGCCTCCGCATATGTGGGTTTAGTGTTGCTATGTGTGGGTGTTGATGGTGTGGGTTTTGAAGGGCTATGAGTTGCTTGAGGTGTAATGCAGGTGTTACCCTTCTCCTCTTGACTGTCTAACACAATCTTGGCCAGAGAGAGCTTTGCTTCCAGTTTGGCTATGTAAATTCATCTCTCACAGGTTGTAGTGTTGGGTGGTAGGAGGAGAGGATTGTCTGTGTACATGAGGCAGTTGCTGCACTGCCCCAATATGCCCAGATTTACCAGGTGGACAGGAGAAATCACTGGAAGCTGACCCTTGGACATGCCTGTTTAGGTGCTTTTTTGTAAAGTTTAAGAGCTGTTTTCCCTTATAATTGCAAGGTACTTTGCAGTTATAGGCTGTTTAGTGCCTATGATTAATTTCTCCTTATTGACAAGGAGAGCTGAGTGCTTGAATCAGTTTCAGGCTTCCTAGTGCTTTCCAGCAGGTTCTAGGGCAAGTGCTAGTCACAGGGGTTCAGATTTTAGTGCTACTACTGAGAAACCCACTAGTTCTAAGGGAAAATTTGAAGAGCAGACTTTCTGGCACCTGGAATAGTTTAACTGTAGCCTCACAGCGCTGCACGATGTGAAAAATGTGCAAACACATGCGTTTTTAAGCCAGAAAGTTGAAAGGAATAGAAATCAGCCCAAAAAGGCTAATAAAATTACAATTTAGAGCTGGAAACCATTCCTCTAGCGTTAGATAGGCAGTGCAATGCTCACCATTCTCACTGGTAAACAGTAGGACTTCCCTCTACCACAGCAAGGTCTGGATAGGTCTGAGCACAGAAAATAAGTCCTGAGACAAGCAAAACGAGGGATATGGACTGGGTAGAAAAGGTGGGAAAACGAGCAAACAAGATAGTATTTTTTTTTTGTTGAAACAGGCTAAACAATGCAATAATACACTAAATAAACACAGAAAAGGCTAACACGCTTGAGTGTGTAGTCCTAAACAGTAAGTGCAATTAAAACTCTACAAAATTAGCAATTTAAAACTTTTTAATGTTTAAAATATACATATAAAAAGTTTATATATGGTTATATATGGAAAGAAAGATTATATATTAATGAGAATAAGAATATATATCAGATAAGGCAGTAAAGGGAACTGGACAAAGCACATGAAGGAAATGATAGTTATTATTTGTATAAAAAATAAAAGTATGATCCAAGATGTTAATAAATTTGTATGCAAACATACATATTGGTTGTAAGGGAGAAACAATGCTATCCTTATTGTCTGTCAAAGACTGTCGGAAAGGATGATGACATTATAAGTGAACTGACAAAGAGAATAAGGATAAGTCAAATTATAAAAATAATGGTTGATGATGAATGGAAAGTACCTGTAGATGAGATAAAGGTAGTTAAGTGAAGCTGGCATTAAATGAAATATATCAAATTCAATACAGAGTTTGAAAGAATAGCAGAACAGATACAGAAGCAAATTTACATGATCAGTACAAAGAACAGGAAGAATATAAAATGGGAAGAACAAGAACTTTCTCCAAGAAGATTGGTGACTTTCCAGTTAAAAATGGGGAGGTAAAAAGAGAGGAACGTAAAAGAAACAAAATGTATTAAGAAGAGGCATCAGGAATATACAAAACTATATAAGAAAAGCCTTGTCATTGCTGATACATACAAAAGGTAAGCCCTGTCATCTAGAGCCAGACGTCTGGGACAGTAAAGTTAAGTGGGACCTATAAATAATAACAGGCTCATAGGAAGTCATGGCATTCAGCACAAACTTTTTAAATTCGTGAAATCATGCTTATGTGGTATTGCTTGTAATTTGCCAATAACCTTGAAATGTAAAACAGTGGCAATTACCTTGAAAAAACATTATTTTCATATTCCATTCCCTTGGTAAAGGGTGTTCACTATAAAAAACAATTCACTTTTTCTCATGTGCTGACAGTTTAATGTTTAAGATCTTCTAAACTAGACTGCAGTACTATATGTTCCAAGCGCAGGCATTTATATAAGCTGTTTTTAGTAGAGGCAGAGACAGCCGAGATCAAATTAGCCAATATCAGCCAGAAACCACCTAAAAAAAGTGAGTTCCAGAAAAATATATTGACTCATCTAAAGCTTTTGAATGTATGCATCATAATAAACCATAACAAGTTCTTAAAGAACTATGAATACCAGGTCAGCCTTTTTGCCTCCTGAAGAACTTGTATGGCAGAACTAACAATTTGAACCAAATATTAAATAATTGACTGGCTCAGTATAGGAAAAGAAGCATGGCAAGACTGTATATGGTTGCCCAACTCCTTTCATTTCTAAGCTGAATATGTCATGCAAAATGCTAGGCTAGGTGAATCCAATGTTAATATCAAAAGTGCTGGGAGATTTATATATATATATATATATATATATATATATATATATATATATATATATATATATATATATATATATAAAACTTTCTAGTTGCAAATCATGCCGATCTGAAAACAAAGTTACAATGCAGAGAATACAGCTTCTCCATACTTACTCCCAGGTTAAGGCAGGCTCTCCACTAGAGCCTCACAAAGGTCTCTAATCACACAATATTTAGACCCTAAACAAACATGTGTTATACAATAAATTCAAATGCAGCAACACAGAACATATTTGATGCCCATAACAGCATTATCTTATTCACCAACTTACTATACGTATTCGCACTAACCCACTTACTTCCTTATCGTTTCTCTTTTAAAGATATTAAACTACACCTTTACATTTCTCTAACTTTGTAAACACCTTGCGTACATTTAATACTTTAACAGACATACATAGTTTACCACTTAGATTTAAAACCTGCACATATGTCTATAAAGCTCTCCTTTTAAGATTTTTTTTAATGGACTTACTGCTTGTCTTCCTAGCAGTCTCAATGCAGGAGGCTGCATCTTATCTCATATACTAGCTGTACCCTTGTTTTCTCTTCTACTGAATGCATGCATATTCTGTCTATAATTTGTTTGATAATGCTTCTTGATGTGCTAAGCAACTCAGGCTGAGCTGGTATTTGGTCAAGCTTGACTGCTATTTGACCTAGGTAAACAAACATGCATAAATTAATAACATTGGCTGAAACTGAGGAAGGATGAATGGCTGAAAGTGAAGAAGAGTTGAAGACTCCACTGTTGAAGGTGAAGGTAGAAAATCCAAAATCTGGTTTCTTGCTCAACATCAGAATGTAAAATTATGCCATGTTGTCTTATCGATTCTTTGTAAAAAGATGGCGAAGTAGAGGCAGAAACAGATTTGATTTTCATCTACTCAAAGATCTCTGCAAATTGTGATTGCAGCTGTGAAATTTCAAGTCATTTACTTCTTGTAAGGAAAGCTATGAGGCATCTGTATAGGATTTTTAAGAGTAGATGCACCGCATTACCACAAAGTATATGCAATCATTGCTATGGCTTTCCCATTAATAGCATATGGCATCGAGAGTTGGACTGCAAGCAAGGTTTCAAGGTTCTGTGCCAGAACATTTATAGTTTTGAACTGTAGTATTAGAGACAACGTTTTGCAAATTCTCTGTAATGCAAGAAGATCAAAATGATTAATACTTAAGGAAATAAATCCACAGTGTTCACTAGAAGGTCTTAGAGTTAAATTGCAACTCAAGTTGCTTGATCTATAGTGGCAAGACTCTTTTTTTCTCTCTGATATCGTAACTTCCCACAATTTATTAGTCTGTTTCTCATTTTGTTATCTTGTATTGTATTGTACTGTAATTACTGTAAATTCTGTAAATTCTTGGAAAATACTGTGTAATCATAATGTGTTTGTGGAACTTTTCTCCCTGGTCTTTGCTGAAAATGGGCTTCTCTCCCAGTAGGACTTTCCCGGTCAAAAAATAAATAAATTAATTAAATAAATAAATAAATATGACATTTCCCTACAGTACATTTGGTTGGGGACATATGACTGATGTGACATTTTGCTGTACAGACCTGTGTTTTTTTGTAAATTTCCTGTGGGCAAAGAGAAGCATGCAGCACCATAGCAGCATCTAGCAGTGCTTGCATTAATAAGAACAGTATTTAGAGTCTGCATTTTCAGTTCTAAAAGGAAATTTACTTATCAGAAAAAGATATCAGAGATATTACAAAATAAACTTAATCATCCATTCACTACTAGAGATTTATAATTCTTAGCTTGAAATTCCAGAAAATATAGCACCTTCCTTAAAGTTATCCTATACTCAAAGCAGTAATTAAAAAGTTTCAGTATTTGCTTTAAAAACTCTATTTACTCTTCCTACAAGAGTAATTCTACCAGTTTCTCAAAACAACAGCTTCTGTATCCTTTTTTAGTTCTCGATGGCAATTTTCAAGTTGTTGTTTAGTCTTTCACTTGTAGCTCCTTAGAGATTCTTCTTTGCAACACCTTCAACCCAGAAATCAGGAATCTGATTTCATCCATAGGTAGTGGCCATCATATCACCCAAGATGCACCTGCTTTTCATTGGTTGTCTTGGAGATCTCATCCTTAGTTTGCCTGCCTGCTCTTTATGTCCCAAGAAATCTGTCATTCCCTTCTTTGGCCAAAGCCTATCTCTGCCTGTCCCCATTTTGCATATGCAGTGCCGTCTATGATGCCTGCTTTGTCTTGCCCTCCCTAGAGGGTGGAGCTATTTCACAGGGTTACCAAAAGGCCATAAATCCCAACCTGTATGGTTGATCTATACTGCAGCCAGCCTCCCTGCCCATGATACCATGCAATACCAGGTCTCTCATACAGCTAGAGCTGCATAGCAGAACATCTTTTGCTGGACTTAGTAGACCCCAAGAATTACCTGTGTAAGTTCATGCTATGTCTGGCATATGTAACAGGATTCTTTAATGCAGCATGTTAAAGAATCTCAGTGTCATATAGCATCTTTGGTCTCCTGTACATTAGGTTACTGTACATTGTGAGGTACTGAATTGGCTGAAATCTGTACCCTTGAGATAATGTCACACCAGAAGGACAGCATTGTGGACTAGGGATTTTAGAGTAGCTATAGGAAGATAGTGCAGCTTCTCCAGTCTCCTACAGAGCAAAAAATAACTAATTAACTAAATAAATAAATAGCTCCACGGAGGTGACTGCCCACTGCTCTGCTGTATTCACCTGTGGAATCTAAGGAATCTGTTTTATTCCAAAGTTTGCACTTTATTTTGCACTTTTGAACTGTATTTTTGCTAAATTACTGAGTGTTTAAAACTGTTCTTGCCAATTTGTTGCACGTTTTGTCTGCTGTAGCATAGACTAGATTCAGGCCTGCTGAATCGAGTTCTGTTTGTTAAACTGAGCACTAAACCAGGTTATCTTTTGTTGGAGAGGGCTCCCCTGCACCCTTGTGACAGAAGAGTGCAGTTAGGACACATCTGATTGAAGGTTACTGGCACAAGGCTCAGTTTTGAGACTTTTTATTGGTTAAATTGTTTAATTCAGTTTGCTCACTGTTGCTGCATAAGTCCCACTTTTGCGCGGGTTGACACTTGTTTTAACACAGCTCCACAGAGTTAGGCAACCAGCTACTGCACTGCTGTATTCATCTGTTTATGTGTAGTGCACCTCCATACACCATTGCACACTACTGCGCAGTTGGGATAACCATTGGTGGTTATAAATGCAAAAACTTCAGTAGATAAATTTTCCCTTAGTAGGTGCCCATGATCCGGCAGAGAAATCCTTAAATTGCGTATAGCTGCTCTTTTGCCCATTAAACACTTCTAAATCCACCAAATCTACAATATTCTCATACCATTTAGAGAAACCTCACTAGTATAGACCCTTTATAGAGCACTCCATTAGTATAGACCCCATTTAGAGCACCCAGTTATACCATACCCCTCCATTTTCTCTCCCCACTGTGAAAACAAGATTTAA
Source organism: Protopterus annectens (assembly GCF_019279795.1). Classification (NCBI taxonomy): domain Eukaryota; kingdom Metazoa; phylum Chordata; order Ceratodontiformes; family Protopteridae; genus Protopterus; species Protopterus annectens. The sequence goes on along the minus strand of NC_056749.1, from coordinate 747,595,300 downwards.
CCTAGCATTATGTATGGTAAAGTTCCCTCCATTTCTCCTAACAGCCTGATTGACATGTGTATCCCGAGGGAGTCTAGCAACTGCCTCATGTACACTGCCAACCCTCTACTCCTAAATCACCCAAGTACAATTTGTGATAGATGCAGCTACACTACGAATCTGGAATCTTTCCTCTCTCAGGCACAAAACAGTAACACTGAACAGGCCTTCAGCTCATGTACTACACCTCCTATGCAAACTATGTACTCAACACATAAACCATCATGCACGGAGGTACTCACCAGAAACCTAGCTAAATATCAGAGACCTTCCAAACACAAGCATGCTACACCTAATACAGCACTCAATGCACATAAAAACACAAGCACCAGTGTCTCACCAAATAAGCCCTTAACTGTGGGTATGACTCCCCCAACCCCTCAAGTCATCATTAGCTATAGGCCCCCTTCAGTGAACCATGATACCCACACTGCTTATTTGGACTCGCTTGAATCAATCAAATTACAACCAAACACTCTAGTCATGGACAATTTTAACTATCCCTCCATTGACTGGGAAACATATACAAGTACCAACATGCTCGCACAGAGATTCCTGGACTCTGTTAACACTAATGCCCTGGAAAAAAATAATATGCAGCCAAGCCAGGGGCTTAAATATTTTTGACCTGGTCCTCACCAACATGGGTGAGCATTGCACCACTACAAGTATAGGACCTTCACTGGTTAATTCTGATAACAAATCAGTCACATTTGAAATAGTTATAACACCTGAACTTCTCATAGGTGAAATCAGGCTAAAATAATTACACCAAAGCTAATTATACCCTTCCAAGATATGGCATAAATAATTCCCAAGTTCCTATTCTCACAGATAGCATTGACAACTATACTAAGGTATACATAAATGCCCTGTACAAGCACTTACATAAATATACTGAAACAGCTGTACCTGATAGGATCAAGACAAAATCCTCAAGGAAAAACAAGCCTCCCTGGTGGACATCTAGAATTAATAAGTTATACAACATGTCTAAAACTAAAAAATGAGAAGTCCCAGCACTGGAAGAACACTTTCCTCTGCTTGAACAAACAAATAAGATAACTTGCAAAATCCTTAAGTGCAACTTCGAAAAAAAAATAGCAATCATATTTAAGGATAACCAAAAGGCATCCATAACCTAAAAGGTGGGACCCAAGCATGTGTTGAACTAGCTGTGGATGGTATCACACACACACTGATCCTGCAAAAAATAGCTAACCTATTATCTGACAGGTTTGGCAAAAATTTCACCCCCCATCCCCTCCAAACATTCCTTAAAGCATTCCCTCTACATCTCCCCACCTTGCTTCTCCAAAGAGCAAGTCATTAATGTTCTCTCCAAGGCCAAAAATACAGCCTCTATGGGACAAAATCACAGCCTCTATGGGACTGGATGGTGTCCCAGATTGCATTTTAAATGGTCTAAAACATGAGTTAGCAACTCCATTAGGTACTCTCTTCAACCACAGCCTGAGTACTGGTTTTGTCGCTGTTGAATGGAAATCAGCAACCATCATCCCCTTTCATAAAGGAGGTAGAGCAACATACCCTGGGAACTACAGACCCATAAGTTTAACCAGATTATCTGTACAGGCATGAAATGAATCATCATGAACTTTATAAATAAGGATATAGCTGATCTCCAAACCCTTGATCCCACACAGTTTGGTTTTGGAAAAAGCAGGTCATGCCTGTTAAATCTGGTAGAGTTCTTCAAAAACATCACCAGAGCCATAGACAAAGGTAAACCTGTGCATACAGCTTACCTTGACTTATCCAAGGCCTTTGACACAAACCCACATTTGGGCATCATTGATAAACTCTCCCAGTTGAATATCAACCCTTATGTCTTCAGGTGGGTTGCTAACTTTCTCACCGACAGATCACACTCAGTCAAAGCTGAGGACATTACCTCAACCAACAGACCTATCACCAGTGGGGTTCCACAGGGGTCAGTGCTGGGCCCCTTATTTTTTGGAATATACTTCTCAGAAGTTCAGGCCAAAGCAAAGGGGCTGTGGCTGACTAAGTTTGCTGACAAGTGCAAATTAGGTGCAATCAATGAATCCCCACACAATGTCAATATACTTCAAGAGTGACTTACACAAACCAATGACTGGTGCTAAAGCCATGGACTCAAACTAAATGCAAAAAATGTCATTATCATCCCCTTCATTAAAAATTATATCCCTGCAGACTATCATAAAAATAATAATACCCTAAGTTAACAACTCAGTAGTGAGAGACTTGGGAATGTAAGTTAACTGTAGCCTAAACTTTGACCACCATGTGTCTATTGTGGTAAGGAAGGCATTCTATGTCACATACCTAATTAGCAAAGGTGTTGCCTCAAGTGCAAAAGAGATCATAACACCTCTGTACCAGACCTTCTTCAGGCCAATAATTGATGTACGATGCTCCCTTTGGTATGTAACTTACCAGGCACCTGCAGCACCTTGAGAGACCTCAGAGATTTCTAACCAAGAAAATTCTGGGTCTCTAGTACATCATACATTGACAGACTGATGTCACTGTCACTGTACTCAGTAGCATACACACTAGATAGAGGAGACTTGTGCCAGGTCTACAGAGCAATCTCGGATCCAAACCTAATGGAAATGCTGCACATCCACAAGTCAAATGGGAGAAGGTCACTCATTCCAGGGCCTTTAACATGGCCTGCAACATAAATAGGACCTGCTGGAGAGACAAATATGCCTCTCAGAAGTTTCTACTCCACTGGAATAGGATACTATAGTGTTCACATCAAACAAAGACTCTCTATGACTCTGTTAAAGTGTAGCCTGGATGACTAGATCGAAAACCATAAATTCCTGCCAAGGATTTCACGTATGACCCTCCTAGATACAGGCAGTCGTTGCTAACTAAGATTTAGAGTTTAGGCAAGATCCTTTATATTGGGTTTCTTAAGTATTATATTGGGTACACACAGCTAAGCTTATAAAGACCTTTGGATCAATAGCCCAGTAACCACCTATGAACCTAAATAGGTAGATAGACAACTAACTAACTAACTAACTAACTAAAATAATAATACTGTAATGAAAAATAATAGATCAGGAAGTGTACAGTTTATTTACAGAAACTAAGCAGCAAAGGAACTAAAATGTAACATTTTCTCAATATTACATTTTTATTGTATATACTTAGATGTTCAGGGGATTTTTATCCATGTAATACAACCTGCACTATGGCTAAAAAATTGTGTCATTATCATATGAACATGCTGTGTTTAATTCTCATGGAGGTTCACATGGTGAGGGCATTTCTTACACAACATGAACATATATGTTTTTTCAAACACTAAACAAATAGTGCTATAGTTGAATATGTATTATTAGCTTTCTAAATAAAGAGAAAAGTAATAGAACATACTTTTATTTCTGTTGTCAGTTTTTATGATATTGCTGCAGTATTGTTCTATGTTTTGATATGTTATCTCAAGCTCTATATACCCCCATTCAAAACTTCATTATTATATTAGACAACAAAGAGGCCATGTACTTCTGCCCTTTAAGAGCAACATGGTTCCTTTTTCAGCACCTTTTATATAAGGGTATTACATAAGACATTCTGACTGCGGCGGTGGTGCTGCGGTAGCGTTGTCACCTCACAGTAAGATGTTGTCCTGTTCGATTCTCAGCCAGAGCGTCTTCTGTGTGGAGACATGCGTGAATGGGCATACCTTCATTGAAGGTTGTGCATCAGGGATGGCAACTCGGCACGTAAAAATTTACTGCCAATCATTAGCGGACTGCAGTTCCGCTGTGGCATCCCCTAACCGGGAAAAGCTGAAAGACACAACAACAGAAGACATTCTGAAAAGTTAAATGAATGAGAGCCATTTTTATGCTATGGGCTGCAGAGTTATTTGCTTTTAATAATAATTCTGGGAACTGAATTTAAACATTTTAAATTAAGCTGTATGTCATCTTTAGCAAGACACATCCCTTTTCAGGTCACATAAGTAATTTTGAAGTACACAGAATGTTTTAATAACATCAGTTTTTACTGCCAACATGAGCCAGACAAACTGTGATGTATGCTCAAGCAGAACATAATACACAAATTCCAGAAGTGAGTCCACTGATGATGAATATGAATTTATTGAATAAAACTCCACAAAACTTTCTCCACAGTAGTTGAGCATTTTCATCCTACATATATTAAGAGCATTCTTCACCAATGGACTCACTTTTTGACTTCTTGTTCTATGTTCCCCCAGTGCAGGTTGATTGATTGACTGATTGATTGATCGATTCATTCATTTACTTTTTATTTTGAAACTCTGAAGTATATCTTGTGAAGTTGTGGCAAACCCAGATTTTCTACTTGATGTTAAGCACTTCCGAATGACATTTTGTACTCAACATGAACTAAAAAGGTCATCAGAATGGTCTTTCTTATTGAGAAACAAGGAAATAAAGATTATACGACTGGTTTAGTTCTGATGTTTTTTAGGAGATTGCTATTGTATGGCTCTACCGAATTTTAATGTCAGCTGATACTTTGTTTAAATTAGCAATCTAATAGGTGCTTGAGAAGCAAGGAAAAGATGTTTCTGCTACCTCAATGTTCCCTGCAGTTAATGTTTGACCATCAGGAGTACTATACTCTAATGAAGAACGACACCAAAATGGGAGCTGATAAATGCCTGCCTGAACCTTTGAGAATGGCTTACTTGAGTGCATCAACCATTATAAGACACTTGAGTGTACTTAAGTCAGGTTATTTTCCTGATATATCACCAATTTATCATTTGCCATTATGTCTTAAAGAAAAGACATTATACAAAAAGTGTTTTTGTTCAATACCTTGCAGTAAATTATTTATACTGAATGAAATCGTTTTGTATCACAAGACTGTAACCTTGCCTTCTAAAGTTTTTGGAATCATAACTGTCTTGGGTTACATTCTGTGTTTTGGCATTATTATTATTGTTATTATAATTATTAATATATCTAGGGCATAGTGTTTGTACATCACCCAAAACAGCTGTGCCATTAACTGTTTTTGTTTTAAAAAGAAAACGGTGTATTGTCCTATATGTGCAACAATCGTGATTTATACAAGTCTGTCTTAGCAAGATTTTGCAATGTCATGTTAAGCTTCAATTAATGTTTGCATTAAAATTCTGTATAAGTGCTTAGCAACATTATTTATTTTGTCTATTCATACTGGATTGCATATATACTACAACAAGGGGAAACATTTAGGTAAATATTTTCATCATTAATTATTTTCACTGTTTGGAGTGTTAGACTAATGCATACCTAATAATTGCTGGATGGGATATAGACTTATTCCAATAATACATACACACGAGGTATTGCACCTATTTCTATTTTAAAGCAGTTATGTGAGCTATATTATAAAATGGGTAATAAAAAAATGTATCTTTCATTTTCACTTGCATTTTATGCATATGTGCTTTTATAGCTCTCCTAAATGAGCAATATATTTAGCAGTACAGCCATATAATGATTTTGTTAAGTAGAATAACAAGTTTCACATAATGAGCAGTACAAACTGTACATCCGCATATTTTCACCTGTCTAGTTTGTTTCACCACCAAATAAAATGTGTTTCTGTATACTTTTAGTTTCCTTTTTAGTCTGGGTCACCATGAAAGAATTTATTAGGAAATTTGAGGAATTTTCATATTCAGTACCGTCTCTGATATACCTTTACTGATGACGTTACATACCAAAATGATTTTGGCAGCATTTATATCAAACCTTCAAAGATTGTTTGAAATTATCTGAGTGCATTGAGGACACAGATGTAGAAAAAATGTATTTCTGACCAGCTCATTAATGACAATTCAGGATCTTAGCTAATAAGGTAAAATTAGATAAAAATATATTGTCTTCATTGGATGGCTGATGAAGCAAAGTGTCAATGTCAGTATTTACCATTTAGAAGAGTATGTAATAATAAAATGGGCACTTGGATTTTGGATAGATAAGTATACTATACAACCTGAGGAGGGCTAGATAAAGGAGAATCTGCAGGTAAAGATGACAGATGCAGGAGAAGAGGGTTGACATTGGTAATACATAAACATTGGCTTTTGTTGATAATATGGAACATAACATTGCCTTGAAGCAGACATGGAGGAGGAGCATTACTCAACATAAATGAGGACTGTGATTGGTGAGATTAAAAAGGAGGAAGATCACTGACCTATGAGATAGCAAGGCAGTAGGCAGGATAACAACCTAAGCAAAGCAATCTGATTGTTAAAATAAAGCAAGAAGGAAATGCTGATAGCGTGCCTGCATACATGCAATGGCATGAGGATGCTAGATGATAGAATAATGGAGAGCGTTAGGAAATGCATTACATCCATAGGGAATCGGAAACTGTATACAGTAGACTGCCAGATTCCAGGCTTCAGTGCCAAAGCTCACTGAGGTCTTGGACCAAATCAACCAACTGATGTGGAGGTGTTCCAGAAATTTGAATTCTCCATAGGTTCTGGTCAAGGAGGAGAAGGACATGGGCACCTAGACAATGGCACCATTAAATAACAGTGATCAGGCCACTGCGTGGTTTAGAGTAGGGAAATGTGTAATGTTACAAAGACAAACATGTCGGTGTGACATTTACAGAATGATTTACACTGAGCTAAGAAGGTCAGACTTCATATGGAGAACTAGGGCAAATTAAGACAGCATAAGCATACACTGTATAGTGGTGGGCCATGGTACTCAGGGCTATAGAGAAGCATTTAAGGAAGAAACAAAAAGACAAAATAAGAAGACAAGGGTGTATACTCATGTAGAGGTGACTCGTTACTAATGCGAAATATAAGGTAATAAAAATGTTGATGGGATGGGAATGTGCAAGAGGTATATGATATGAAAGTATGTAGGAAGGCAACAAGGAAAGAGGGGGAGCAAAGAATCAAGCTGAAAAAAATGTAGAAGAATTTAAGCAAAGGAAAGAAAACTTCTTTAGGTATATAAGGGAAACAAATAAAGAATGGAGGAACAGACATAAGAAAATTAACCAGAAATGTGAAGGAGATAATGAAAGACTTTGGGAAAAAGAGATATACTGCATGAAGACTTTTACTTTAGTCTTCGTGAGTGAAATCAGGTGCTGTTTGTCTTACTGGAAAATGTGAAATGTAAAAAGCAGAGGATAAGGACAGACATTGAGACAAATGGTGAGAAGTTGAGAGGAAAATGGCTTTCTTAAAGAAGAATGAAGCTGAGGGACCATATGAATTATCCCTGAGTCTTCATGAGTCTGGCCAATGAACTGGCCTTTTCCTTGATGAAGATATGCACTAAACAGTGACCTACTGAGAAAGTTCCTGAGGACTGCAATACAGAAAGTTTGGTACCCTTTTAATAGGGGGATGTAAAAGGAAAATGAGTAGCCAGATAGAAATGGTAGATAAGTCATGGATTGACTCCAAATAGAAAGGTCGGTTGCTATGGAAAAACTCTTTTTGGAAAGGCTGGTTGCTTCCTTGAGAACAAAAATATCCAGAACAACAACAGATATGATTTCATGGCTAAAAAAAGCTGTCAGGCAAATATGAGCCAGTTTTATGGTTTCAGGAGAATTTGACAGAGGAGTAAAAGCAGAACCTATAGACATGATCTATTTGGTTTTCAACAAGGCCTTTGAATCAGTTCTACAGAATCTACTGCTACAAAAACCTGGGGAAGGGACTGATACAGGATGAAGACTGAGGAACTGGTTTGATGAATGGATGGATGGATGGATGGATGGATGGATGGATGGATGATGAAATGGTAAATAAGAGGCTTGTAGTGAGAGGGACAATAACAGGCATAAGGAAGGTGTCAATGTGCTATCACAAGGTTGACCGTAAGTCTATTAATGTCCACTGCAGTCATTTCAGACATATCTAAGGGAGCAAACAAAATGCAACCTCTTTGTCAGACAGCAAACATCAGGTGCAGCAGAGGAATATAAGATGAAGATTCTATGGTGGCTTCTAAAATACAGTCCAAGAGATCTGAAAGACAGAGGCTTTCATTGCAGACAAATGTAAAGTTTTGCACCATGTCCACAGCAAACAATTCATGAGATATTAGCTCCTGGGATGGAAGACAAAGCAAAAGAACCATAAAGTATCCCTGGTACTGACTATAAATGGACTGGATTACTTTAGGCTGAATAGGCATAGTGGCATCATCCAGCATCATACTGGGTGTACTGTTAAGGGGTTACTTCCAAGGCAAAAAGGTGTTGTCCAGACTTTACAAGGCCCTGGTCAGACCACAACTTGACTTGAGCATCGTGTCTTATTTTAAAAGCAATGCAAGGGGAGGTGGATATTTAAATTGACTTGCACTGCAGATATGTATTGCAGTGCCACATGGATATTTAGGCCCTAACTTAGGTTAAATATATAGAACAGATATATTTTGCCTATGTACTGTGATATGTAGATCCAAAGCTAGGACAAATATATTTTTCCCCAAGACCAGATCCCAGACAATTCTGTGATCATAATAAATATCAGCCACACTCTGTAGATGTTTTGTTTGTTTGCTTAGCTATACTCTTTTTGTGACATCAAAAATATCTATATTCTGAGAATGACTCCATCCTTTATGCATCATCAGAACTGTTACAATTATCATATATGTCCAAATTTGTAATAATAAGTATACAATTAAAGTAAATGTTTGCACACTGCATGTTCAAAACATAGGCATAGATACTAACAAAACATTTTAGTCCACCTTACTCAATCTCCTAAAGCCAAATATGTACCTAAGGTGGGAATCCAAAAAGAGCTGGGTCTCGATAAATACTCCATGCTGACCAGTTAACTCTTGCTCAAGTCTGAAAGAAAGGCTCAGCCAGTCCTCATTCAGTGTGTGCTAACCCTAATCTGACCTCTTCCAGTACCCCTTCTCCTTATCCTAACCCTACACATTACATCATTAAAAATCCTTTACCTAACAGTCCCACTAATCAAGACAAAATGATTTCATAGAACACACACAACACCAAAGAGGCACAGCATTACATGTCTTCCTTTAATTAACCATAGACATAACCCACACCCATGGACACTCAGACATGCTTTCACATTTTCACAACTACCATCTCTTCTGTCAAATTTTCATTTACCTGCTCACACCTATATAACTACATCATATAAAGCCTGTAATTCAACTAAATGTGATTCACTTAAATGTGCAGTCACTTGTGATATTGCTCAAGTTTTTATCATTTGTCGACCACTCATTTATTCTGTTAACCAAAAGAATGATATATACCTATAAATATATATAGACAGAGAGAGAGAGAGAGAGATTACTATCAGAAGAGAGAACACTCACATTATCAATGTTCATATTATTGAGCCTAAAATCTAGAAGCACTCGCTATCAAAACAAAAGAACTATGAAAACATTTGTTTTTAGCAGGGGATAGGTCTCTTGCACCACCCACGCACCCTGATAATTATACAGTATATAACAACTCCAAGATCACACCAAGGTGGAGAAAGGATGGATACCACAAGCCCCTCTGTGCTGCAATCCTGCATCATACAGGTCACTGCAGGACACAGATGTTTGCATTGTTCTCTCATTTCAATATCGTGTGTTTCAAGCTTTTTGACTCGATACTGAAAATGTCAAAATCTGAGCATTTGTTCTTCTGATAAGGACCCTTCTATATATATATATATATATATATATATAG
>NC_056749.1:747545532-747580532 GCF_019279795.1 Protopterus annectens | reverse complement strand
ATGCTGTGTTTTGAATCAATGATATTATGTTCAGTTGTAAATAATAAAGCTGGTGAACAAAGCTATGTCATGGAAGTTTTAATAAAGGCCGTCAAATGTCATTCGGTGTGATGTGTTTATTGAAGGGGACTGGTACAAACCAGTCATCACACTATTATACACCTGAGGCAAGAATCTAAAAAGTTTATGGTTTAAGCAGTGTTCCTGACCTTAGCTTATGGTCATTGTTAGGCTGCCCATAATTCATTGCAGTCTTTTGTGTGCAGTTTATGTAAATTATAAGGCAAACAATCAATCATAGGTAGGCAACTCCCTGCATTCAGTTCCAAAAGAATCAGTCCCTGCACTTCGAGTCATACATCAAATGTATATTGGGAGGGCATGCCATGAAAATGAATGTGCATCGAAGAATATCCCTTATCTGATCTTGAAATGTTTCCCAATCAATTATTTAAATGAATGCAAAAGTTAGTGCACGTGCTTGAACAAAAACTATAAAATACATAAGGCATTTAGATACAAGTAATTTTTAAATGTAAGTGCATGTTGTAATTCTTGGTGCATTCAGTTTTATTATACAGCAGAGATCTAACAATGGTTTTATAGGATAACTTAATGAAGGGTAATATGTAAAATCCATGACCACATTGGACCTGCACATGTAAACTAATATAAATCTAGGCCCATGTATAAAAGGGATAGCATACATAGCTTAAACGAAACCTAAACCACTTTGGTCAGGATTTAAAACAATTGTTTTGTCACTGCAGGTAGCACATGTGAATAATACAAAATCTTGGCACCAGGCAATTTTCTGAATTTAAAATGAACGTAGCTAACAGGGAAGGTAATAATGGACTGGTGTACTGCAGTCACTAGAAATGGAGGTAAAAAATATCGTCTAGGAGAAAGTTTCAAGGTGACACCTTATCCTATCCTGGGGATAAAGGTGACATTTGGATAGAAAATATAGGAAAACTTTGTGGTCAGGGAAAACACAGTGCCTGGTAAGGGTAGATAGAGTTATATAGTTCCTGTCAGGATCTTAAGAATACCTAAAACCACCAGGAAGGAAAGCATAGGATGCCTGTGACCACATAAGAAGAAGGCTGTGTCCTCAGTCAGCTACAGATCATATTGTGAGGAATAACACATCCTTTCTTATTATTTTTATATTTTCTAATTATTTCTAACCTTTGTTTATCATTCAAAATGTGTACTATGTTATACCACTTTTTTATGACTTGCCCAAATTATGGCCTATAACAACCTAACGACCTGTACAAAAAATAAATAAATGCATGCCTCTTTGGCCAATTGCAGCTACTGGAGTTCTCTTTAAGTTAAGCAAGTATGTGGCCTTAGATCGCTCAAAGGCCCATAGAATCATAAATGTATACTAGGCTAACAATCACTGGGGCCATTACAAGCATAGCCATACAAGCCAAATATGTGCTGCAAGACACTGTCCTAGAGGTTATTTTAAGGAGTGCATGTTAGCTAGGGGATAATTCAATAACTGTCTCTGTCCATCAGACCAAGGGTGAATTTCCGCTTTCCCAATCACTGGCACAGGTAATGCTTGAATAGAGTTAGTGAAGTGCACTGCTTATGTGGATGGAAAGTCTCTTCCCGAAAATAGGGGATTCTCTGAGATACATACCTGTACCACCAACAAGTTATATTTAAGCTGCAAGCAAAGTTTAAATCCTTATATCTAGTAGTTCTGGTGCTGTTCACTTTGCAGATATGTAAAAAGGTCCATCAGAGTGCAATCCAAAGACACCTTGTATTCCAGGTATAAATCACCTAACAACAGTCTGTAAGAAATGGAGTTTAGAGATAGGAGTTTGAAGCAATCTGTATAGGACATTGTGTTTATGCCTTGTATTCTTTTTACAAGGAACCTTTATGGACATTTCAGGTGTTGCATGTGTCTGGTCAGATACAAACCAAAGGGGGTACTTTCATTGATGGCTCTGATAAGAATTGAGTACAGCTGCACAGTGACTTCCCTGGACCTAGATGTGATGCCCTTACTTATAAGTTGAGTGACATAGAATGATTTTCTTACAACATTAGACATATGCTGGTCAAAAGTAAGGTTACTATCTTCATGAAAATCCAAACCCTGATTACTGTGTCCACTTTTAGGGATATGTTTTCAATGTGGTAATTTCCCTGAGTGGCCAAATTCCCAAAATGTACTATAATGAATTTCTTGGTGTTAAATTTTAAGCTGTGGCTTTGGCACCATTCATTTGTATGTGTTAGACCTTCCTGTAAAATGTTTTTATCGGGGAGTTTCTATGATTGCTCCTAGCTTAGAATCACCTGCAAACTTGGTAAGCAAGAAGTCCCTGACATGTTTGGCACAAAAAACGCAACTTTATTAGAAACCAGGAGCAATGTGTAAAAAACAGAAATGAACTAATGCCTTGGCATAATCCTTCAAGGTTCAAAAGTTTTAAACACAGTAAAGCACTTAAATAGTTCATCAATTAGAACATTGCTAACTAGAACAATAGAACAATAGAATATACCAGAATGCATATGAATTTAAATGAAAATGTAAAGCAAAATTAATTCAGTTGAAACAAATGCGTTCATAGAACAACAACAATGATAACAATATCAGCACTGTGAGTGCTAATAATAACAACAATAAGCCAGTTGAATACAAAAATACTCATATCCGAACTTCTATGAAATGAGGTTCCAAGATACTTCCAAAGCTGTTATATTAAATATTTCATAAGTCATTCATTATTAAGGCCCTTTGGTTGCAAAGTATCATAAATGAAAATAAACCAAGCCTCCTTCTGTAATAAGAATCAGAACATATCAACACATGTTATAAAGAACCTCAATCAATCTGGATCACTATTATAAGAATCAGAACATATCAACACCTATGTTATAAAGAACCTCAATCAATCTGGATCACTATTATAAGAATCAGAACATATCAACATCTATGTTATAAAGAACCTCAATCAATCTGGATCACTATTATAAGAATCAGAACATATCAACACCTATGTTATAAAGAACCTCAATCAATCTGGATCACTATTATAAGAATCAGAACATATCAACACCTATGTTATAAAGAACCTCAATCAATCTGGATCACTATTATAAGAATCAGAACATATCAACACCTATGTTATAAAGAACCTCAATCAATCTGGATCACTATTATAAGAATCAGAACATATCAACACATATGTTATAAAGAACCTCAATCAATCTGGATCACTATTATAAGAATCAGAACATATCAACACCTATGTTATAAAGAACCTCAATCAATCTGGATCACTATTATAAGAATCAGAACATATCAACACCTATGTTATAAAGAACCTCAATCAATCTGGATCACTATTATAAGAATCAGAACATATCAACACCTATGTTATAAAGAACCTCAATCAATCTGGATCACTATTATAAGAATCAGAACATATCAACACCTATGTTATAAAGAACCTCAATCAATCTGGATCACTATTATAAGAATCAGAACATATCAATACATATGTTATAAAGAACCTCAATCAATCTGGATCACTATTATAAGAATCAGAACATATCAACACCTATGTTATAAAGAACCTCAATCAATCTGGATCACTATTATAAGAATCAGAACATATCAACACATATGTTATAAAGAACCTCAATCAATCTGGATCACTATTATAAGAATCAGAACATATCAACACCTATGTTATAAAGAACCTCAATCAATCTGGATCACTATTATAAGAATCAGAACATATCAACTCCTATGTTATAAAGAACCTCAATCAATCTGGATCACTATTATAAGAATCAGAACATATCGACACTTATGTTATAAAGAACCTCAATCAATCTGGATCACTATTATAAGAATCAGAACATATCAACACCTATGTTATAAAGAACCTCAATCAATCTGGATCACTATTATAAGAATCAGAACATATCAACACCTATGTTATAAAGAAGCTCAATCAATCTGGATCACTATTATAAGAATCAGAACATATCAACACCTATGTTATAAAAAACCTCAATCAATCTGGATCACTATTATAAGAATCAGAACATATCAACACCTATGTTATAAAGAACCTCAATCAATCTGGATCACTATTATAAGAATCAGAACATATCAACACATATGTTATAAAGAACCTCAATCAATCTGGATCACTATTATAAGAATCAGAACATATCAACACATATGTCATAAAGAACCTCAATCAATCTGGATCACTATTATAAGAATCAGAACATATCAACACATATGTTATAAAGAACCTCAATCAATCTGGATCACTATTATAAGAATCAGAACATATCAGCACCTATGTTATAAAGAACCTCAATCAATCTGGATCACTATTATAAGAATCAGAACATATCAACACATATGTTATAAAGAACCTCAATCAATCTGGATCACTATTATGATATTTGAAAAAATGTGATGCTACATGGCTGGTAGGAAAATTAGGTACTTACGTATTATCACAACCAGATTTTCTCGGTTGTGAATTTCACATACTTCAATAGAAACAAGCCCACGAAACACTGTGAGGTGGTATTTCAAGTCTTTTTTGCTAAGCAATAAGTTTAATTTCACTTCAGGAAGCCAAACAATTGAGAAAACACTCTTCCTGTCTTGACGTGCATTACACATGCACACTTGAATTGTTATGCCCGCTAGCTTACTGACCAATGGCTTTTTTTCAGTGTGTGGAAGGAGAAGCCTTCATGGAAGGAGCGCACATACACAAGGAAGGAGCGCACATACACAAGGATTATGCTTTGGTCTCACTTTTTATTTTTTAAAGGTACAATTTTGTTTTTTTTATTTTTGTTCAGGTACAAATGAAGATGGTGCTACATGCCACAAATGACAAAAAGAAGCGCATTTAGGCAGTAGGATGTTTTTCAGTGCTGTTCTTACTATGCTTAATCAGGAAGTGATTTTCACTTTAGCTTTCATAATTTCTAAAGAATGGACAGTGCTTCCCAAACGGGGGCACTTTCTTACCAGCTGGAGTGAAAATCTTCATACATAAAGGAAGCACTCCTTCTCCTTGAGAGATGTAACTTTTGCTAAGGTGACAGGGTGTATTGCATGACTTGCTTTCCTTTTGCTGACATCGTGATGAGAACTGCAGCTCTTACAATGCGGTGCGCCACTGTTGAGTTTCAGGAGGTATGAGGTGTGTCACACAAAAGTTTCACACTTAGTCCTCTTCCTGGTTCATACCCACTGCAACAGAGTAATGCTTACTTCTTCACAGACCCCTTATTAGGTTAATCAACCTGTTTCAAAACACACATGCCAAATTATGGCAGTGCGAAAATCTGGTTGAGATAATATGTAAGTACCGAAAATTATTTTTGACAACTCAGATGTGTTCATGTATCCTCATCCTAAATTAACATATGGTCTTATCAATGTAAAACTTATTACGAGGCAAGAAACCCATAAATCACCATTTTGATAACAATTAAATACTTCCGGAACTTTGAACAGCTTCCCATTAATAATGTGTGTGTTTCCCTAATCCATGTAACTACAAGCAGTGCATCCCTTACACTGAGACTCCAAAACATCACTACCCATATGTGTGCATACAACCCTATGTGCTATGCTAGGTAATTCCTGTATGAAATATTTAATTTCAAATTCTTATATATTACATCCGATGAAATAATATACCAATATTTCCTCAAGATACATGATACACCTTCAACAAACAGAGCATAAAGAGTCCCACAATATATATCATCCTGTTCCCCTTTATAATTCCCAAGCACCTTTTCACCACGTTTTCATTTCTGAGTAAATTGGTTATCTCCATCTACAGCCTTCTGCCATGTGGTACTGAGAAGACTGTAGTTATAACCCCTAGATAATAATCTATCAACTATATCCACAACTACTGGCTGGAAATGAATCTCATCTGAACAAAAACTTCTAGCCCTATAGAATTCACCATAGGGAGAGATCTTGTCAAGTGGGCAGGGTCTGCATTAGATGCATACAGAAAAGAATTCACAGAAGTTTCTTTTCTAAATAACGTTAAATGTATTATATCATTAACAATATACAACTCAACATCCAAATGATGAATGGTATTATCATACATGTTATACGTAAAATATAAACCAAAGGTGTTCTTCTGTATAGCCTGCATAAAACCAACAAACTGTTCCTGAGAGCCCTGAGCTATAAAAAGTAAATCATCATTGTAGCATTTATAAAAACCACATTATTAACAAAGTAATAATCATTATACAAATAAATTTCCTCATATCATCCCATAAACAAATTAGGATAGCTGGGAGCAAACTTAGCCTTCACAGCCGTACCCTTAAGTTGTCTATAAAAAGACCCATCAACAGAAAAACAATTGTTATTCAAAATAAAACTAGCTATATTTAAAATGTTCTGAATTCCTTTATAATCCTAAATAATGCTCAGTGACTTCTAGTCCATATCTATGATCAATATTAGTATGCTACTAACATCAACTGTTGCAAAAAAAAAATACCCTTTCCGCCACTTGATATGCTAATAAAGTTGCTTTTTAGTGCTAAATTATGTTTTTCTAAATTTTGCAGTGTGGAATAGTTTATAGTTGGCAACAATCTCAAAAGTTGTGCTCATAATATAGGTCCTTGATATTAGCCTTGACTTCCAAAAAGCAGATGCCAAAGAGAACTTAACCCAGTACAGAGCCTTGGGAGACTCCACTGGTGACTGGTCTTTATGTGGAGGTGGTCTCATCAATCATAACTTCCTAGGTCCTGTCTGTGAGCCAGCTGGATATCCAGTGAGTTACATAAGGGATTATGCTTAATTCTGTGAGTTTGTTTACCATATCTGAGTGGCGTATTGTATCAAATGTCTTAACTAGATGAAATGAAAGAAGGCAGAAAGCTCCATTTCACCCTCATCCATTTCCTTGGTGATCTTCTCAAAGATGTACACCAGGTTCAGTAGACAAAACCTTCCATTGATGAAACTAAACTGGCTTGAGTCTGAAGGTTTCCTATGTCATTGTTATTCATTCCATGATAATTCTTTTCCTGGCTATGGGACAAGTCAGACTAATGGGTATTTAGTTCCCAGGATCCATTGGTGGTCCACCATTGTGCAATCTTTCATTCACATGATACAAAGCATGTGTGGAGGATGTGGTTGAATGGTAACATCAGTGGCCATGACAGGTCACATTTCAGGCTATTTAGGAGGCATTCTGGGATATTATCAGGGTCCACTGATGTATTCTTCATCTTAGAGAGAATATCTAACACCTGCTCACTACTTATAGTTTATGGGATCATAGGAGGTTACTAGGCTATTTACCTAGAGGTCACTTCAAGCCTAGCTGTTTTATCCCAATGTAATATAATAGATACTCTAGTCAATACCCAGGATTGTATTAAGTAATGACTATCCATGTCCAGGAGGGTTGTGGGCACTACCTCCAGTAAGAATTTATGGTGCCCCATCCACTCATCCAGCTTTCTTTTGAACAGTGTCATAGAGGTGCTCTGCTTCACATAAACTGGCAGCCTATTCCAAAGATGCATCAGTCACTGGGAGAGAAATCTGTCCCTCTAGCACATCCAATTCAAGTTGCAGGCTTTATTTAGGTCCCTGGAATAGGTAGCTGTAGTCCCACTTGATTTATGGATGTGCAGCAAATTCATTAGGTTTAGGTCAGAGATTGCCCTGTAACCCAGGCATAAGTCTACCCTAAGAAGTCTATAAGATACTGAGTATAGTGACAAGGACTTTAGTCAGTCTCTGTAAAGCACATTCTGGAGTCCCTTGATCTTCTTAGTTAGAAACCTCTGAGGTCTCTTCAATTGCTGCAGGTACGTTGGAATTCACCTCTAACAGCAGACCTGTAACCAGTGGTGTTCCACAGGTATTAGTCCTAGAACCTCTATTGTTTGGAATCTATTTCTCCGAAGTACAAGCAAAAACTAAATGTCTGAGACTGACAAAATTTGCTGATGCCTGCAAACTGGGAGTGGTCATAGAATCTCCAAATGATGTCAACATCCTACAACAGGGTCTTATGCAAACAAATGATTGGTGTCAAAGTCACAGCCTTAAACTCAAGGCAAAAAATGTATTATCATCCTTTTTGGTAAAAGTAATGTTCCTGCTAACTACCACATCAATACCAACACCTTAAGTGTGCACTCAGTAGTGAGAGAACGGGGCACACAGGTTGACAGCAATCTTACCTTTGATCACCATGTCTCCACAGTGGTAAGAAGGGCATTCTATAATGCTCACCTCATTAGTAAGGACATTACCTCCAGAAAAAAAAGGAGTTATTACCTCCCTGTACTCTTCCCTCATCAGGCCAATAATTGAGTACAATGCCCCTTTTGGTATGTACCTTTCTAAGCACATCCAGCAAATGGAGAAACCACAAGGAAAATTCAAGGTCTTCACCATCTGTCCTATGGGGATCATCTGAAATCACTGTCATTTTATTTTGTTTCATCCAGACTACTCAGAGGGGATCTCTGCCTTGCATATAAGGCAATCTCTAACCCAGCATTATTGGGAATGCTTCATCACTGAAAGCCAAATGGTACACTAGGTTACTTGCTGTAAAGACCTTAACC
This sequence comes from Protopterus annectens, assembly GCF_019279795.1. Classification (NCBI taxonomy): domain Eukaryota; kingdom Metazoa; phylum Chordata; order Ceratodontiformes; family Protopteridae; genus Protopterus; species Protopterus annectens. The sequence goes on along the minus strand of NC_056749.1, from coordinate 747,571,865 downwards.
TGGTATGTGACATTAATAAAACCTGCTGGAGGGACAGATTTGTCTCCCAGAGGTTACTGCACCTTTGGAACAGACTTCTTCTTCATGTCAAACAGAGCACCTCATTGGCCCTCCTCAAATGCAATCTGGACGATTGGATGGGTGACCATAAATGCACCACAGGGGTTCCACCTGTGTCCCTCTTGGACAGGGGCAATAGGTGCTGATCATGGAAATAAGGGTAAAAACTTGGCTAGGCTTGTAAGGACCCTAGGGCCATTAGCCTAGTAATTTCCTATGATCTAATGATCTATGATTATGGGCCTGATTAATGATCAGTATAGGGGGGTAGTAACCTCCTTTTCTCTAGAGGTGATGCCTTTGCTAATGAAGTGTGTTACATAGAAAGCATTCCTTACTACAGTAGACACATGGTGATCAAAGTTAAGTTCACAGTCTACCTGTGATCCCAGATCTCTTACCACTTTGTAGGTACATAAGTTATTGTTAATTTGATAGTGTGAAGGGACATTGTTTTTACCGAAGGGAATGATAATGCATTTTTTGCATTCAGTTTGAGACTGTGATTAAGACACCAGTTGCTGGTCTGTGTAAGACCCTCATGACGTATACTGACAATATTTGGGGATTTAATATTGCACCCAGTTTACAGCCATCCGCAAACTTAATCAATCACAGCCCCTTAGTTTTGGTCTGAACTTCTGAGAAGTATATACCAAACAGTAGGGGGCCCAACACTGATGCAGCAGCACCCTGCTAGTGACAAGCCTGCTGGTTGATGTGTATTCACCCACTTTGAAAGTGTGTTACCGGTTTGTGAGACAGTTGGCAATCCATCTTACAACAAAGGGGTTTACATTCAGTTTGCTAAGTTTAACAGTAATGCCTGAGTGTGGCATTGTGTCAATATCCTTTGCCAAGTTGAGGTATGCTGTATGCACAGATTTGCCCTCATCAATGGCCCTGGTCACATTTTCAAAGAAATACACCAGGTTTAACAGGCAGGATCTGCCCTTGACAAAGCCGAATTGAGTCAGATCCAGGGTTTGGAGGTCACCTGTCTCTTTATTTATGAGGTCCGTGATGATACGTTCTGTGTCTTTACAGATGAGGCTGGTCAGAATTATGGAACTATAATTTCCTTGGCCTGTTGCTAACCCACCTTTGTGGAGGGGAATAACTGTTGCTGTTTTCTAGTCCACAGGTAGAAAGCCTGTGGTTAGGCTATGATTGAATAGGGCGCTTAATGGTGATGCTAGTTCATGTTTTAGTTTGTTTAGAAGACAGCCTGGGATGCCTTCTGGGTCCATAGAGGCTGTGTTTTTTTGCCTTAGAAAAAGCTTTAATGACCTGCTCTTCAAATATGTAGGGTGTGGGCAATATTTGTGATAAGTTTGGAGGGGATAAGGGAATAAAATTTTCATCAAATTTGTGTGTTAGCAGGTTTGCTATCTCTGTGGGATCAGTGTGTGTGTGTGTGTGTGTGTGTGTGTGTGTGTGTGTGTGTGTGTGTGTGTGTGTGTGTGTGTGTGTGTGTGTGCGCGAGTGTGTGTGTGAAACAGTTAGTCACTAATTCGGCACATACTTGGGTCCTACTTTTAGGCTATGTCCAAGCTGTAAAAGGCCTTATGGTCATAATTGGCTGTAAATGCTAAGTTTTTCTTAAAGTTACCCTTAGAGGATTTGACATGTTGTCTTGTTTGCCTGTTAATGGTGAGAAGGGTGCTTTTCCGTTGTTGGGGCTTCACCTCAGTTTTCTTAGACAGCAACTTTTTGCATTTGTTGTAAAGTTTATTGATATTGAATATCCACCAGAGAAGTTTATTTTTACTTGGGGCTCTGGCTTTGATTCTCACTGGAACAGCTGAGTCTATACACTTATACAACTGAATGTACTGGACTTTAGTGTAAACTTTGGTGTAGTTTCCAGTTCCAGATGCAGGTGGGGGTTGGAATGCATTTATACCTACCCTAGGAGGGTAGAGTTTGCTTTGGTGAAGCTTTTTAGTCTGACTTTACACTTTGTGAGTTCTGGTGTTAGTGCCAGTTCGAAGGTGACTGATTTGTGGTCAGATTTAATTAATGAGGGTCTGACAGCTGCGGTGGTACAACTGTTTATCATGTTAGTGAGGACCAGATCTAGTATGTTTGCTCCTCTTGTAGGGGTTTGAACAATTTGTTCCTGGGTATTTGGGTTAACAAATTAAGTAACTTTTGTGCTAGTAAGTTGGGGCTAGTGTAAGTTTCCTAGTTGATATTGGAATAATTGAAATCCCCCATGATCAGAATGTTTGGCAATATTTGGACTGACTCCAATTTGGTCAAGTAGGCCTCATGCGCATAATGATCCATGGAGGGGGATCTATAACTAGCTATGAGTTGAATGGGGGTATAACCCACAGTAATCAGAACTTGGAGTAACTCCATGGAGTTGTCCAGTCTAAGTAGTCATGAGGTAAATTTATCTCTAATATAGATAGAAACACTGGCTCCTTTGCTTCTCACATGTTCATTTTGTGGTTTGAAGGTGTGGAATGCATTGTAGCCTTGCAAGGTCAGGGTACTCTCTGAGGCCTTCAACCAGGTTTCTATGACTGCACAGACATCTACATCTTCCAGTGATAGAAGTGCTTCCAGGGTGTGCAGTTTTTTTGGATTAAGCTTCTAACGTTTAGCAACGCAAACAAAAAATACAAACTAAAACTTGTAAAACAACAAAAAGCCGCAGAAACGGACTGGTACAAACAAGGCACGGACTCTTTATTAATGTAAGCGCTTTCGGCTGAGAAAATACCCAGCCTTCATCAGACAAACTCTGTTTAGCACACAGCTGCCTATATATATAGGCTCAAACAGACATCACATTCCAAGGAATTAATTAATTAACAAATCAAGTTGTCAAATTAAATCCTGCACAATAAACATTCTTTTTTTAAAATCATTCTTTTTTAAAAAACACACAAATAACGCCAATCACAAAGATCCTATTTGATTTTTTCAAACTATACTACTAGTTTCCCATTCATTTTAACATTAAATGAGACTTAATCTTCTTAAAATATGTATGTATATCTAAACAAGTGAAAAATAAATAAATCAGTCCCAACTAGGTATAAAAATAACATATAACTCATGGAAAAAACACACACCCATTACTGATAAATGTGTTATTTCCTATTAACTAATGCACAAATATAATTTATGTAAAATTTATGTAAAATTTCCTACTTTCCTGCTACTACTACTTTTACAAATATAAACATTATGTAAAAATAAAATAAAATATACACACCACCTTAATGCTTATCGAAGCAATACTTTTAACTTAAGAATGCATTTCATAGAAGCATAATCGTTCAAGCCTGGGGGGAGATGTGCAGATGTTCTAATCTGCCAGAACAGTTCTTGCTCTTCCAAATGCAACTGCCAAGGGCCACCCCTGATATCATTTTTAATCTTATGGACCACTATAAATAAAAATGCATGTTCTGGATAGTCCAAACTGTGCCTAGCAAGTGCATTTGTTTGATCCTTCCTCCCTATGGCATACAGATGTTCATAGATCCTTTTGACTCTCCTCTCAGTTTTGCCTATATAGAAGGAAGGACATTTCTCACATAAGGCAACATATACTACCCCACTGGTTTCACAATTATAGTTCCCATTAATGAAGTATGTTTTCCTATTGATATTAATTTTATTACCAGGAAGAATAAATTTACATTGGGGGCACATACCACATTTCCGCATCCCCACAACCTTATCTTTAGTTCTAACTATAGTTGTTTCAACTAAATTTCTAAGGTTAACACCCCTTCTATATGTAAATTTTGGTTTACTTCCTGCTACTTTAGTTAGATCTTTATCTTCTAAAATAATACTCCAATTCTTAACTACTATTTCCCTAATAGCTACATGATCCACACAATAGGTAAACAAGAAGTTGATACCAGGTAGTCCAGTGGTAGTAATGTTAGCGGTATCATTACTTGTTCTATCCATTGTACTGCCACTCAGAATAGGCAAAAAGTGCCCAGTGTTTCTTTTAGCCTGCACTTCATGCATCATCTCATCAATTAGACTCTGGGGATACCCTCTACTGGAAAACATTCTTCTTATATTTTCACATTCCTTAATAAAATCACAATTGTCTGAAATCATCCTGGCAGCTCTAACAAACTGCCCCTTTACAACACTTCTTTTTTGATGAAAGGGGTGACTACTGGTATAATGGAGATTGCTATTTGTGTAAGTTGGTTTTCTATAAATCATGGATTTAAATTTATTGTTTACTTTATCTTTACTAATTTTTACATCTAGGAAGTTCATTTCATCAACTCCTATAGTGTAAGTAAACTCCAGGAAGTCAGTCATTCAAGAGATGCTGTCAATAAAATCAGGTATCTGGCTTTGGGACCCTTTCCAAATAAAGCACGTCATCTTGGTATCTAGTATACCAAGTGATATATTGCTGATACATTTCATTGTTGAACAACCAGTTACGTTCCCAAAATGCCATTACGCTGTTTGCAAAACTGCACCCACAGGGTGACCCCATGGCTATTCCAGTATTTTGGAGAAAAAATTGGTTCTTAAACACTAAAAAATTATTTGATAATACTAAATCCAATAGAGTTTCAACTAGATACATCTGTACACTAGTGGCATTTTAACCATCATGAAGTTTTTTGTCCAATCAATACCTAATTGGTGGGGAATGACTATGTATAGATCTTTCACGTCCACTACTAAAAATACATACTCAGTGTTATACTCAATTTTGTTTATATTCTCCAAAAAATTCCAGTAATCTTTACAAATTTGAGGTTCCCCCTGTATTAAAGGTTTAAGGATACCATCTATATATTTGGCACAAGCATAGGTAATAGATCCTCTCCCATCCACTATTGGCCTAAATGGAGGATCAACTAGATTTTTATGAATTTTTGGAGTGCCAAATATGGTTGGAATCCTTGGGGCTGGCATAGACAGAAAATGGAAGATGTCACAATCAATACTTCCTTCCAAGAAAAGGTCTTCCAGCACTCCTCTGATTTTCTTATAGGCTGCATGAACCTCATTCAGACTGGATCTCAAGTAGGTATCTGACTGTAGATGGTTCAACATCTTGTTTTCATAGAGATATTCATCCATGAAAACAAGACCACCTCCCTTATCTGGCTTCATGACTCTAACTTTACATTCATTGAGTAAAGAAATGAAATCTAACTCTTGTTTAGAAATATTGCATCTCGTTCCCCTAGTATATTCATTAGTACTCAATCTAACCCTTAAATCCATGTCACAAACCTTTTCAAAAGTGTTTAACATGCAGTACAATGGTGGATTAAAAACACTTGACACTCTGTAGGTGTTAGGAGTGCAGGGGTGTTCCCTAAAGAAAATGCTAAGTTCAACTTCCTAACAAACAACTTTAGGTCAATAATGGTTTTAACAAGATTGCCCTTTTTATCTGGGATGAAAGAAAGTCCTTTTGAGAAGAAGTCAATCAAGGATTGTTCGACGGTTAAAACCGTATAATTATATATTGTAAAATCCCCATGATGACTCGTGAGGACATTAGGTCCTGTCATTAAAGGGATTGTCATCTCCTCCGCCGATTCCCTCTTCTCCTTCTCTGTGCTTGACTCCTGTTGTTTGTTCGAGTGTTGCTGTTGTTTGGCCTGTTCCTGCCCCCTGGAAAAACCCTGATCACTTTCACTATGTACGATTAACTCTTCTTGGTTCTGATTATTACTTTGTGCATTACTGTTGTTACTATTATTAACTTGACTCCTAATACGTTCACTCCTACGGACCGGTTCCTGTTCTTGATTAGTACTATAACTAGTAATGGGTGTGTGTTTTTTCCATGAGTTATATGTTATTTTTATACCTAGTTGGGACTGGTTTATTTATTTTTCACTTGTTTAGATATACATACATATTTTAAGAAGACTAAGTCTCATTTAATGTTAAAATTAATGGGAAACTAGTAGTATAGTTTGAAAAAATCGAATAGGATCTTTGTGATTGGCGTTATTTGTGTGTTTTTAAAAAAGAATGATTTTAAAAAAGAATGTTTATTGTGCAGGATTTAATTCGACAACTTGATTTGTTAATTAATTAATTCCTTGGAATATGATGTCTGTTTGAGTCTCTATATATAGGCAGCTGTGTGCTAAACAGAGTTTGTCTGATGAAGGCTGGGTATTTTCTCAGCCGAAAGCGCTTACATTAATAAAGAGTCCGTGCCTTGTTTGTACCAGTCCGTTTCTGCGGCTTTTTGTTGTTTTCTAACATTTAGCAGCGTAACCCTTATTTTGTTATGGTTGGAAACTTTCACATTGGCAATTTTGTTTTTGAGACCTTGCTTAAAAAAGCACTATGGAGGAGGCAAGAGCCTTTCTAGCAGCTGAAAGCCTAGGGGTGCCAGGTGCAAATTGTCTCGTGGTAAAGAAATGAGGTTTGTTGACCATATCATCCCAGGGTGGCAGAAACTGGATCCCCTCTGAATGACACCAAAACTAAGCCACTTATTAAAATCAATCAGTTTTTGTTTATACTGTGGCATCATTCTAGGTGATGGTAATATACTGTTCATGGCTGGGGACATACCTGCCTGGGATGCATACTCAAAGAGCTTAATCATGTCTTTCTTCTTATAGTCCAGTGAGGTACATCTCAGGTCATTCACTCCAACATGAGCTATGACAGAGACATAATGGTACTTGTTGCTGAGAGACCTGAGTGCATGTGTGATCTGACAAATCTTGGCACCAGACAGGCAGCTGACCGTGATTTTCAACTTATCTAACCTAAAATATAAACAAGGAAAACTGAGTAAGATCTGGAATTGGAGGTAAAAATGAAGCTAAACAAAAAAAAAAAACACTTTATTACACCAAACGGCATGGTTTCATATTTAAGACATCATCAGAGCCATGCGTAAAACCTAGTAATGAAATTTTAAAATGAATGGAAAGGATTCTCCCGCAGGTAGCAACTAATCCAATGTAAAGATTGCTAACATCAGGAAAAAGAGTTAAAGGAAAAGCCTTGAGAAAAAGCATACAAAACATAAAAAGTATACAGAGTGTATTCTTTCCATGCATATTAAAAACATAAAGTGAAAATATAACAAGTGTAGACCAAGTATGTACTTTAAAGCACCAGTAAGTCACAATTTGCTAGCCCTTCTTTTAAGTTCACAGGAAATAGAAATATTGCCATTAAGGCCAAGTAAGTTAGCTGCATCCAGCCTAAATTGCCAAAATACTTCACGGTGTAAAAGTTGATTTTGCCAGTCACCAGCAAACGCAGTTATTTGCACCTGTTACAACACAAAAAACAGGAACCTGTTAAAACCCTTAAAAACAGTGGAATGCCTGGCTAATGCACTTTTGTTATCTTTACACTGAATGCTATAAATATGTTGCTTGTTGTTATTGTTGTGTCTTTTGGCTTTTCCTGGTTAGGGGTCGCCACAGCGGAACTCCGGTCCGCTAATGATTGGCAGTAGATTTTTACGTGCCAAGTTGCCGGCCCTGACGCACAACCTTCAATGAAGGTATGCCCATTCACGCATGTCTCCACACAGAAGACGCTCTAAGTGAGAATCGAACAGAACAACATCTTACTGTGAGGCGACAATGCTACCGCAGCACCAGCACCACAGGCTATAACTATGTTGGTATATCCTTTTATTTACGGCATTTTTAGTCATGTTGTGTAGAAGGCAGAACAGTATGTGCATCATACCAGGTATACAACCCTTTTGGATAAACAGTTGTATGTAGTTGCATGTATGTTTCCTTGCGCTGCTCCTGACTAGACTGTCTCTCTTACACAATATTAATACCTGTACTTCACTGTCACTAACACCACTGAAAAAACAATCCATGCTTGTACTATACAGAAGTTGCAAAATTGCTGTATTGGACTGTCACTCCTCTATTCTATGTCTACTTGCAATTTATTTTGATTTTTTTCTGATTCTCTATAGAATTAGCATACAATCTCTCATTGTATAATCTATGTTTCACTATCCTATGATCTTGTATTATAACTGATTTCTTTAGTGAACATATAGGTTTCTTATTTGTATAACCCCTGTTATTTTGTATACAATCATACTGCATTGTCAAATCTAAACAATTGTTTTTAAATAGTAGTTATTATGTGAAGCTTTTTTCCCCTGGGCCTCCTCTGAAAAAGGACATGTCCAGTCGGACTTTCCCAGTAATCAAATGTAAAATAAATAAATATAGAAAGAAAGAAACAATGTACAACTGGGTTAGCTGTCTTTATTTTATTCAACAAGCAGCCATTGTAGCATGGGTCAGTGTATGGGCACTAATGACAACACCCACATTTCCTCATAGACACAAGCCCACATGCATGGTTATACATGGTTTCAAGTCCCAGCCTTTCCAATCCTGACAATAATGTATCCAATATTATCTTTTCCATTATTTTTCCACAACATGAAAGTAGATTTAAGGGTCTATATGTCTCTGGGTTCATCCTACTTCCCTTTCCATTAAAGACAAGTTTAATAAGTGCATATTGTCAATCATGAGGAATCTCCCCATATTTATACATCCTAGTAAATAATAGCTATAATGGTATTGTGAGTTCTTGCTGAAGCATTCTCAGTCATTACTAACTTCCTCTACTTTGTTTGGATCCAGTTTGCATAGTTCTTCAATATAATTTAATCTGATTTCAGTATCTGAGGTTACCTGGATACCACTAGTACAACTTATCACCAACTTTGTGGAGCCAAACTGTTTTGCATAAGATATATCTATAAAATGTTATGTCTGAGAATACATTTTAGAATCTATACACAGTTTATCAATTTGTATGTCTTTACTCCTTCCACATCTTATGCATGTATAAAATGGTTTTGTATTATGCTCAATATCTTTATATACATTTTCTATAAACTTTTCTATATATTTTATTTATTTATTTTATTTATTTTACATTTGTTAACTGGGGGTATCTGACTGAGCCAAAAAGGCACTTTTTCAGCAGAAGCCCGGGGAGAAATGCTCCACATAGAAAAATTACAGATACATTTAGATATTTAGACATGATCAGTATGCACACAAATTACAACAGACATGTTACAGTGGTATGCAGCACATCAACAGTTACAGTGGAGAGAACAAACAAGGAAATAATTTAAAAATAAAGGTAATTAATACATTTGTGGTGTACAGCTGAAATTTGGAACCTAGGTAGAATACATACATAGTATACAGGTACAGTACATACATTGTACCTTAGCCAGTGTTTGTATTATCAAGTACTCTAGGTTTAGTATGTGTACTTGTCTTGTTTATCACTATGCTTGATTTGTTTGCCCAGCTTGTTCATTTCAGTTTTCAAAGTTATAGTTTGACCTATTTTCTATTTCTTTTATTTTTCATCTCTCACCTTAATCAAGTATTTTAGAAATATATCTTTCTAACTCTGTGTGCCTATGTCCTGATGTTAAGCATTTTTTTTGTTTTTGAGTTCAAAACTTTCCACATCCCATCTGCAGTTTTCCACTGAACACCACACTCTAGTTAGTTTTACATAGTGACTGTTTTGCTTCCATATAATTTGTAATTAATCTTCTATGCATTGGTTTAGATTTCAGTTTAGCAGCATTATCTGGCAGCAATTTAACATTTATAAACCCATGATCACTGCACATCAGTGGTGGTAAAACTTAACATGAAGTAACAGTAATTTCTTTAGGAACACAAACAATGTATGTTTTGTTCCCTGGTAGTTTGTTTTTTTTTTTTTTTTACAATCTGAAGCAATTGTTGTTCTTGAACATATGTTGTGAGTAATTTCCTTACTAATGTTGTTGAATCAATATTATTCCAGTCTGTTTCTGGTAAATTTAAGTCCTCAGCCACTATTATTCTTCCCTCCTGTGTTTCATGCAAGAAATGTATGAATTCCTGTAGGTCATCAGCACTTGACTTTTGTGGTCTATACACTCCAACAATTGTTATATGTTCCAGGGCTGTTGTTTATTGTCACAGTTACACAATCTATAATATTGGTGTTATCATTGAACATGTAGTGATCAGAGGTCTTATAACTATCTTTAATCCCTGTCATAACACTTCCACTTGAATTTTTCTTAAAATGTCTGTTACAGTAATAACATTTATACCCTGACAGAACTGGTTTCCAGTTATTGTTCTTTAACCATATTTCACAAACAATAAAAACATAAATTTTGTGGGAACATAACACATTTTCCAATAAAAAAACTTTAGTAATGCTCGCATTAATAACCAACAAAGTTGCATCAGATGTTGCTATCTGTGAACTGTTAAATTTTTGAACAGACAAAAATCCTGCCTTGAGTTTGTCAAATATTGCAAAATATCTGCTACAAAAATTCTCTTGACAAGTGCACACCATTCTGTCTGAAATGTGTGCCTAAAATTACTGCCCTAAATCTCATATTCAGGTAATCACTGTTATGGAGTGATCAGTGTTTTGCGGTGGTGCAGCATTAGCATTGTTGCATCACAGCAAGAGGTTCTCCCGTTCGGTCAAATAGCATTCAAAAGATATGCGTAGAATGGGCATGCCTTCGTTAAAGGTTGGGCATCGAGCTGGCACCTCAGCACCCATAAAAAAATCTACTGCCAATCATTAGCGGACTGGAGTTCCGCTGTGGCGACCCCTAACTGGGAAAAGCTGAAAGAAAAACAAACAAACTGTTATGGAGTGATCAGGTCTGATGGAAATTGAGAATAACACTGATGAAGGGAGAAATCCAGAAAGCTTTGTAAGATTAAGTTTACAATGGTGTTTCTGATTCTGGAGTGCTATTTAAAAATTGAGAATGCCAACAGCCAGTATTCATACTGCTGGGTGGCTAGCTGTTCCCACAGTCGTTCTTCTATACCACACAAACACACACTCACACACACACACACACACACACACACACACACACACACACACACACACACACACATACACACACACACACACGCATACACTCACGCACACACACACTCCCATCTATGGCCAATTTAGGGAGTCCAGTCCACCTACTATGCCTTTGGAATGTGAAAGAAAACTTCAGTACCTGGAGAAAATTCACATAAACATAGGAAGGACATGCAGACTTTCCACATAAGGTCAATGTACTAAGAACTGAATCAGAGAATGTTTTGCTATGAGGTGACGTTAACCACTGTGTCATTGTCCCACTTTAATTCTTTTTCCGTTACTCTATGATACCATAAACCTTTGATATCTAAAAAAAAACATAGTGAAGCATATGTTAATAGGTTCTTAATAAGCTTATAGCCAAGGAGACCATATAGAATCTCAGCCATATCACCCAGTATTGATAGAAGACTACAGTCCCCTTCCAAATTAAACTATGTAACTCCAGTTCTTATGCATCTTTGTTTAACAGTTAACTTCTTTTCAGGTTGTACTCCTAATGTTAGAGCTAAAAGTGGTTTGAAAAAAATGATTATGGCATTTGTTTGATATGTCATTTCACGGTCTATTTACTTTTTCTTTATGACCTCACCCACAACCTAATGCCAGTGTATAAATTAGCAATTTGTATATACCAACAGCACATTCTGCACAATCATTAAAAAAAAAAAAGAACAGCGTGCTTCTTTAGAAGAGCACCTACCTACCTAGATTATGGTTTGGATAGTAAATAACTTAATAAACTCATATTCAGTGTACTTTGTTCCACCTTATGACATAGCTGACAAATTGTATACAAGGATATAGGATTCTCTTCTTGTTAAAATTAGTATTGAATACAGAAGCTTATACAGTCCTTTAGGTTGTGAGGCATTGTGGATTCAGTCTTTCATGATATCATGACGTGAGTTTTCAACTTTAAGAAAATATTCATGTTCATGATCCATGCTTATCATTGAATTATAGGATCAGAGGATCATAGGAGGTTACTAGGCTAATGGCTCTGGGGCCCTTACAAGCCTAGCCAGACATTTATCCCCAAAAAAGAAACCTCAGTCAGCACCTGATGCCCCTGTCAATAAGGGGCACAGGTGGTACCCCTGGGACAAATTTGTGGTTTCCCATCCACTCATCAAGGTTGAGCTTGGGTCAGCAAGGTGGTCTGTTTGATGTACATGGGAAGTCTATTCCAGAAATGGGGCAGCCTTTGGGAGACAAACCTGTCTCTCAAGCTGGTTTTGTTAATGTCACATGTTAGATTCAGGCCTTTTGAGTGGGTAATGCATGAGGGGTTAGACTTATGGATATGGAACATCTGTAGTAGGACATGGTCTGAGATTGCCTTGTAGGCGAAACACAGATCACCTCTGAGCAATCTGTATGATACCGAGTAGAATGATAGTGATTTGAGTCTGTCTACAAAGACAGGTGTTGGAGTCCATGGATTCTCTTTGTGAGGTATTTCTTTGTCCTTTCCAGTTGGTGCAGGTGTTTGGAGAGGTACTCAATTACTGGCCTAATAAGGGAGGTGTACAGCGAGGTAATAACCCCCTTTCTTCTGGATGCAATCCCTTTACTTATGAGATGAACCAAGTAAAAGGCTTTTCTGACCACTGCTCTACATGATGGGTGAATGTGAGATTGTTATCAACCTGTGTACCGAGGTCTTTTACCACAGGTTGTGTGTTTAGGGGGTTGCCGTTGATGTGGTAAAAAGTAGGGGCCGTGTTTTTGCCGAATGGTATGATAATGCATTTTTTTGCATTTAACTTAAGGCCATGACTTTGGCACCAGTCATGTGTTGCTGTGAGACCCTCTTGTAATATGTTGACATCATTTGGGGAATCAATAACACCACCCAGCTTACAGTCATCTACAAACTTGGTCAGCCATAGACCTTTTGTCTTTGCCTGAACCTCTGAGAAATAGATGCCAAACAGTAGGGGTCCCAGGACAGATCCCTGGGGAACACCACTAGTGAGACGTCTGTTGTCAGAGGTAGAGGCACCTATTTTGACCTTGTGGTTCCTATCAGTGAGCCAATTAGCCACCCACCTGATGAGATAGGGATTTATGCCAAGTTGTGTTAACTTTTCAATGATGCCCGAGTAGGGGATTGTGTCAAATGCTTTGGCCAAGTCAAAGTAAGCTGTATGTACTGACTTTTCCTCATCCAGGGCTTGGGGACAGTCTCAAAAAAGTCAACCAGATTCAACAGGCAAGATCTCCCCTTGACAAATCTGGACTGAGTGGGGTCAAATGCTTGGAGATTGCCTATGTCCTTGTTATGAGGTCCATAATATGTTCTATGGCCTTACAGATCAGACTTGTCAAGCTAATGGGGCAATAGTTTCCCAGGTCAGTAGTGGCGCCACCTTTGTGCAAGGGGATGACAATGGTAGTTCTAAACTCTGTTGGAATGAAGCCTGTACTTAGGCTATGGTTGAATATGGTGCTCAATGGTGAGGCTAGTTCTTGCTGGAGATGGTGCAGAATACATCCTGTGATACTATCAGGTCCCATGGAAAATGTGTTCTTTATCTTGTATAGGGCCTTTAACACTTGATCTATGGAGATGTGAGGTGCGGGTCAAGTATTGGTGATGTCGAATGGGCCTTTGGGTGGGGACAGTGGAGTGAAGTTTACAATGAACCTGTCTGCTAGCAGGTTGGCAACAGGATCAGTGTAACTGGTACTGTTAAGAACTAATTTGGAACAAACCTGGGCATTGACACGGAGGTTCCTGATGTAACTGAAAAAGGCTTTGTGGTTACCCTTTGTTTTGGAGGCTAGCTTCTATATGAATTAAATGAAATGCCAAAAATAACACTTTTTTTGGGCTTGAGGTTAAATTGCATGAGTATCCATAGCCTGTAGTTAAAAAAGACAAACAACATAAAACATAACACCAAGTGCTTTTTCTCATAAGACATTATACATAGTTTAGTTTCTAACTGTGCATTTGCAATGGTAAACTTTCATTTGCTTAGAGAGATTTCTCCCTTTTTCAAATTAGTGCGACTGTGGAGTTAGCATAAGTTCAGAGTGCAGGGAGGGGGTTTGCCCACCAACAAAAAAAAAAAGAATTGTGTTGACCTTTTGGATTTTGGGCATTTTTTTTAATTAATTTGGAAAATCAGCTTTGAGGAAGTCATTATTCATAGTAGAACTATCTTTTTGTTTCTAGAACCATATAACTTGCTATGTATATGGTAAGGAGATCACATCCTTTTTAAGGTTTGGTTATTTGAATTTACTATTGAAAGCAAATAAAATACTTTAAGTAGATTATCCTCATATATTCCAGGTGAAATATTGTAATACCTATTTAATCATATGTTGCTAGGAAGGTATTCTGATTGATTGGTAATCGGATCCTGTTCCAGAAATGGAGAGATGCTGCCTTAAATATTTGTCACATTACCTGATATTGTTAATGTGGTAGCTCAGGTTCAGGTATTTGGTAAGGTCAGGTATTTAGTACGCTCAGGTATTTAGTTTAGGTATCCTGAGTAAGTACTTTGCCACTGGTTCTGTTCAGGTGAAAGAATTCAAAGGGTGCAGTGTCATGGAAGGTAAGCAGCAATCATCCATCAGGAACCTCTATAAGACTGAACACAAGGATAAATACTTCACAGAGTAGTGAAGGGTTAGACATGCTTTTGGGTTGGAAACATCAAAGTATCTCAAGTTGGTTTAGGTGCTTATTGTGTTTTGTAATAGAAAAGGCATCATTTTCAATTGATAGGCCTGATATGTGAAGCCGCAACGGATAAGTTGTACAAGGTAAAAGGATTTACTGATCATGACAGAGATGTTAGAACTGTGCTGCTCAAAAAACAGGATTTTATCAACAAAAATGCTGAAGCCCATGATGACGAGATCTAATTTAAGTGGAATAAAGAATCAATCTTTTTTTTTAATTAGATAAATGTCATGGGATCTTTTACATCTACCAACACAGATGTATGGGACATTTTGTATCATCCTTTCCAGGTTCGCCAACTCATATAGGACCTTGGTTTAACATCTCATCCAAAGGACTACACACACAGAAGAGTAGTGCATCCTTTATGCTGTCAGTATTGGCAAATGTATCCAAGCACCTGATGAAATAGAGCCCAAAGTGTTTTAATCTTCCAGCATCAAAGCTAAGTTTCTACCTGATGAGTTACTAATAACTGACACTACCATGAAAAAAGTCGGATATCTGCTTGCACTCTGGTTTTCACTTAATCACATTGCAGCATATGCCAGTAAAGCAATTTGTCAAATTCCTGACGCAACAACTTAAATACATAGCTTATAAACAGAGTAATAGAGCTTACCATGAAAAACGTTGTGATTCTTTTTTATAATGTTTGGATGAGTCAAAGCTCATTAGATTCACTTGGGGTCTGACTCTGACTTGAAAGAAATACGTGCATGTTTTGTTTACTGTGCTAATCTTTTTTGTGGTACTAATGCCTTGTATCACTCTAAGCAATTAATATTATTTTGTCGTTAGTTATAAGTATACCCCCAAAAGGCCAAGCAAAGTTACGATATTTACATGGTTGTTTTAATGATCAACACTCCTTCTTCCAGCCAAAGATTCCATGTCCTCTCATTCGGCATAAGAAAGAGTTAGTACTTTTGAATTCAGAGATGTTTCACTTTTGAACATTACACCGATAAACGGTGTTCTTTTATTTATTTTATTGAAATTATTTAGTCTTAATTAGAATTTCATTTTGAATGCAGATTTAAGAAGCAGCTGCCATTTATCTGTGGTCTAACAATATGGAAATAACTGAAGGAAATAGATTGTTAACAATAAATAGAAACAGTCAGTTGGCACTTGATATGGCCTTTATAAATTCATACAGAATAGGACAGGAATATGAAGAAACAGTGATAATAACTTCACCTTTGTTTGAAATTTTGGGAGCCATGGGAATATCCATATGGATTGTGATATGATCCTGAATGTAAACTGTTTTACATAGCTGGCTTTTTCTCTGGGTGGAATATATCCCACTAATGTTTGGGTCAGTTAAAAATGTGCATTCATAAAAGGACACCTTATCTATTGTATAACGAGGGAAACTATATGGCCACTATCACAGAGTGAAAAGCAATGATTTATTTCATTCTTTCACTTCGACATACATGACATGATAAAATCTGGTGACAGAAATAACTTATTTATCTAGTAATTAAAAAGAAATATAATTTGAAGAAAGTTGACAAACAGTTATAGTTCTTTCATAAGAGACATACTGAACATAATAGAGGCAGGTGTGCCAAAGAGAATAAAACAATGAAGTGAAATCAAGGCAAAGACAGTTAAAGAATAAACCACATTTTCATAGAATGAGAAAAACATTAGTTAAAATTCTATAGGTTTACACCAAACAGTCGATGGAAAGATTAACTAATAACCCTACTAGCATTGATATCACTGCATATGGCAATGATCTGTTTGTATGTACGACAAAATAACAAGTGTTTGACATCTAGGAAGCTATAAATCAACAAAGGAAAAAGTCTCAACACGTAACCAAAGCTGGATGACCACTCCATCAGCAAAAATAATCTTTATTTTGAGACAAACAGGGGTTAAGATATTTTTTGCAAGAGAAAAATGATTACTTACTCATATGTTATTCAACTCAGGACAGTAACAAGAAAATTACATTACAGTCTCACAAATCATAAATGTTTAGAAGCAAAATCACTATGTAGTCAAAAATAAAACGTAGTAAGCTATTACAATACATAAGGTGCCTAAAGAGATCTGAAAATGCAATTGAAACAGACACAAAATTAGGAATAATAATAATAACAACAAGGAAGATACAAAGAATACGGATTTTAGTGAAGGAAGAAATAATAAAATGACAGAAGTTGAAATAAAGGAAAAGGTTTAAGTGCATTTGGTATTAAACAGACTTAGGAAACACGTATAAGCCTAGCCTTTGGTAAAGTGTGTGACATTCTTTAAGTGTAACCTAGTGTAAAGTGTGTCAACATCTTTAAGTCTAACCTATTCTAAAGTGCATTTAACCTCCTTTAAGTGTAGCATGTGCTAAAGTATATTTAACATCCTATAAGTCTAGCATATAGTAAAGTGTCTGAAACATCTTGTAAGTCTAGCCTATGGAAAGTATTTGTGAAACATCCTATAAAGCTACCCTTTTGTAAAGTGTGTGTGCAAAATCATATAAGTGTAGCCTATTGTGAAGTGTTTGCAACATCGTATAAGTGCAGCCAATGGTAAAGTGTATTTAAGTCTAGCCTTTGTTAATGTGTGTGTGTGTGTGTGTGTGTGTGTATGTGTGTGCGTGTGTGTGTGTGTGTGTGTGTGTGCAACATGTTATTTGTCTAACCGTCCTATATATCTAGCCTATGGCAAAGTCTTAGTAACATCTTATAAGTCTAGTCTATGGTAGAGTGTATTCAATATCCTATAAGTCTAGCCTATGATAAAATGTATTGTAGTCGATCCTGTAACATCCTATAAATCTTGCTTATAGTAAAGTTTATTCAACATCCTGTAAGTCTAGCCTGCGGTAAACAGTGTGTAACATTTTATAATTCTAGCCTATGATAAAGTGCATGCAACATATAAAAAGATGATTTGTTATATAAAAAAATGCAAGACAATGAAAACAGAAGGATTAAACAGATTGACATTACAGAAAAAGATGGGGAAAAAGACAGAACAGGAGAGTTTATGAAGAGAATATAACAAAGTTCAACTAACAAAATGGGTAACTATAACCATGATGAAGAAAAGCATTTATGAATATGCATGATATGTTTTTATCAGTGTGTCAAAACTAGAAAGAAAGGATAAAATACAACACTAGGAGACGGATATTATTAGTCACAAGGCATTAGGAAATATCCTATATTGTGATGATAATTTCCTACAATGTGATGATTATAACCAAAGACAGAATCAAACTGTCCACTTTTTATACAAGTCAGCAACCTCACTCACAGCAAAGGAATAAGAAATTAATGGTAAAGAAGATGCATTATTGTCTCTCTCTCTTACTCTCTGTCTGACACACACACACACACACACACACACACACACACACACACACACACACACACACACACACACACACACACATACACACACATACACACTTTTTTCTTTGCAAAGGACAATAATCAATTTACTACGTTGCCCCACAGGTAGTCTGTAGGTCTGATCCAAATGTTAAATAACATGACTAAGAACGCACAGAAAAATACACAGCAAGGATGATAAAATATTAGAGCATTTTACATGAAAAAATGGAAAACTGAAGAACCACTAAGATAACTTACATGTGGATCCTACGGTGATTACTGCTTGCATAGCATCATAGCATGTTAACTTGTTATCCAAGGGAAAGGGCTTAAGAAAATCAAAAGGAATAATATAACTCTGATATCACTGAAAAGGTGTGTCTCTCCGTAGTCATACCATCAAACCTCAAAACACCCAAGGGAAGTTAGCAATAAGCATCAGTGTGAAGGTGACAGTAGGCAATGGAAATTTGAAAATAAATGCATCACTCAGTTATTGATGAATGACATCATAACTGACTAATAACTAGAAATAGAAAGTTTACCCCTGGGATCACTTCAGTGGCTCTGCTAGACAGAGGCACAGGGAACTAATCTAAGGGGGCGGCGAAAGCCAACACATTCTGGCTAGGCTTATAAATGCCTTCGGGCAGATAGCCTAGTACCTACCTATGAACCTATAACTGAACAAACGTGTGACTAGTTCTGGAATCTTAATAGAACTACTCTGAGTTGCACACAGAAGGAGAAACTGTTTCACCTTTGGTAACACATATACCTTTAGTGAGCTATATGATAGTAAAACTTGAGATCAGCTCTGCTACTGAAGTCCTTAAATGCATGATACAGCAAGTGCTACAGGGAATAAAAATTCTTAGTATTTAAATTATAATTTCATACATGGAAGAGATAAAAGGGAACATTAAGTCATATTGTGAAGGACGTTATATTGAAAGAAACTGGAATGAGTTTAAAGAAATAGATGTTTGAGTTTTGTCATTTTAGTTATTGTTTGTATTCATATTTTTGAAAAATGACTAATTTGCATTCCCCAAAGTATTAATGCAATACATGCATAGCATTTTTAAGAAAAAACAAAAAAGGATGACCAAAGCCACATACAAACAAACTCCAAAGATTTAATGATGTAAGCGCTTTCGGAAAAATGGTCAATGCCTTTCCTTCATCAGACAAAGTTCCAAATACTATTCCAATAGTATTTGGAACTTTGTCTGATGAAGGAAAGGCATTGACCGTTTTTCCGAAAGCGCTTACATCATTAAATCTTTGGAGTTTGTTTGTATGTGGCTTTGGTCATCCTTTTTTGTTTTTTCTTAGTTTGCTTTTTTGGTGCATAGCATTTTTGTCTTTTGAAAAATATCACTTACAAATTACAAATATATAAAAAAAACAGTGGGAATGCTAAAAACTGTGTTAAGTTTATACACAGTAATATGCACTTTGAAACAAAGTATTAACTATTTTCAGACATGGATGCCATTTCAATAAGATTATGGGCAGTTTGAATCATGCACAAGACAGACATTAAAAGGTTGTAATAACTCTGGCAACTAGATTCAAAAACCCCAAATGAACATCTCCAGGGTTAAAAATAAGTCTGCACTCAGGATAGAGACAGGGTTGTTAAGACTGCTGTCATATCATTTCAGAGTATAATGCAGGAAAAAGAAAGACAATACAGAAAATTACCTGTACAAACATTGAAAAATTCCACAGAAAAGGTTAATAAGCTAATAAGTTGCAAATGATTATGTTACCCTAACTGGCAGAGAATGCTAATCTATAGATTTTTCCGATAATGGTTTCAGTGTTTGAGATGCTTTTCCAAAAGAGGAAAGATACAATATTAATACATCTTGTAATAAATAAGTAAATAAAGTGTTAGCACTTTAGATAAAATACTGTAAATGCTGAGTAGGATTTTCATTTAGCTGAATGTGCAAAGTGCCTAGTAAAAGGTAATGATAATAATTTTGCTTTCTGATCTTAAAAGGAAATGTACTGGAATGGCCCTTGTGATGCCAGCACAACTATTTGGAATTTTGTAAATAATTACATGTTATTGGTGAATAGCTTGTCTTACAAATGTATTAGAATTGTAAATCATGTGTATATCAAACCGCTTGTACAGATGTGTGTGTTGTAAATGGTATTTGCAAAAGGCTTGTGTTTAAAATGGATCCACAGTGTGCCCTACTGGAAAAGAACAGAAATCTACATGCACTATTGTACAGTAACTGTTTAAATGTATATATTTTAACAGTGGAAACTCAGATACAGGTTAACTTTAGTCCAGCAAATTTTAGGAAAATAGCTGAAATTAAATTACTTTCTAGGCTATACAATAAAATATGTTATCTTTCAGTTTTCAATGTAGCTAGAGACAGAGTCTGTGCTGAGAAGCTTTCTGTATAATCTTCAGAGTGAACTAATTACTACCTCTGAAAATATGAAGGAATGCAATTGTTTTATGACTTCCATCATCTGCCAGAAATCTGAAGAGAAGCCCTTGCCTGTATATTTTTACGGGTAGATGCTAAATACTGCTAGCTTCATCCATGGTTGCTTTGCCTGGGAACTGGTTACACTTCAGAATCTCGAATTACTGAAATCCTGAATTTCAGTAATTTGAGACCATGAAGCCGAAAACCAGAATGTCGAAAGTGCATAAGAGTGAATTTGAATATCTCAAATCAGTGCTTATGCATTTCTGGTGCGTCACGTGTAGTGTTATGGTGCCTGAAATTGCAGGTGAGTGAGTGTTTGTGTGTGTTTTTATACGTTGTATGTGTGGGTAAGGGTAGGGAGGTGTAAGTGTGAGTGTGATTGTTAGACCTGTTGGTGTTTGTGTATGTGTGATGTGTATTTGTGTGCAAGTGAGTGGAGGATGGAGTGGTGTGTCTTTTTATTTTTTAATGTTATGTGTGACCTCAGATTTGGTATATATAAGCCGGGGGTTATGGGGGTGTAGGGGGGCTTGCTCCCCTGCTTATCTGTAGTGTAGGGTTGTGTGGTTTGTGTGCTGTGGGTGGAATGGTGTGTGTGTTATGTGGTTATGTGGTGTATGGTGTATGTATGTTCATGATTGTGTGATTCGGGATTGTGGGTTTCAGTTTTGTTAATGGTTCAACTTTATAATCTCGGGTTACTGAAATTCGGGATTTCAGTAATTCGAGATTATGAAGTGAAACCCTGGGAACTAGGAGTCAGATGGCAAGAAATTATGTCATTCTGCAAGTTATCCCAGCAGTAATATATGAGATATAAATTTCAGAAGTATGTTAGTGAGACAGAGCATTCTATATTCTGACTCGTATCTGACAACAACTAGAAGACTGATTCGCCATATCTGCCTTGCTCTAATGCAGTAAGTTTCTTGGGAATGGAATAATTCTCTTGGCCACAGTCAAGAATATAGTAAAGAATGGTTTAGATGTTTTTCTTTATTTATTTGAGACTGTACTGAAATGTTGTTTGGGATGTTTCCTGTGGTTTTTAACTCTGATGTCACTGTGAATATATATTTGGTATTATCTTGTTATTTTGTTGTTTATTGTTGAATGTGTTTGAAGCTTTCATTGTGGCTGATCTGTGTAGTGATACTTAAGCTTTGAGAGTGCTTGTATATTTATTTGGTGACATTCCTAATAGCCTTGCTCATGGTCAAACTACCATTTGGATTAATAGTAACATTACACTGTAAGGTTGGACACCCTTTGTTAAGGTCCTTAAAGTAGCTGGTAAGGGGTTCTGGTGGCAGGGATTACTACCTTATAGTCTGGGCAGAAGGGAGTATAGCTAGAAAGCCTGCTACTTGAGCAGGGACATGAAGCACTGGTTGAAAAGAGAGAGTGTCAGAGGACTTGGCTTGGCACCCTGGCTAAGGAATCAACTCTATAGCTGTGCCAGTGGGGAGTCTTACTGGGGATCTGGTGGAAGATGGAGAAAGCAGCCCCGGACTTACTGTGGTCTCTGTGTGCTCTTAAGGAAAATTGCACTTGCTGCAGAGAGCTGCATCTTGAAATACTGCATGTGCACCTGTCATCCTCCAAGTGAACATTCTCCCACTGTTGCCAGTGGTGAGGATTGAGGCTCCTTGATTACTGGTCCAGTGGTGGGCTATCACAACTGGTGGCAGTGGTGGAAACTTTTATTAGGGTTAGGTAACCGATAAGACAGCAGTTAGGAGAAAATATGGTTCTGTAACATAACTAAATGCAGAAAGATGATTTTCCACCATGGACGACCTCACAGAGAATATTTTAATAAACCATATATTATATCAAACTGTGCAGTCATACTGATATCACTTAGTTTTCATAACTTCAAAAGAAATATCTACATTAAAGCAAGAATGGGTTTTAAAAGCCAGTGTATAACAGCGGTATTAGGTTATTGTAAATGCTTATTCAAAATTTTCCATCACAGAACCTAGATCATTTGAAAACTCACACATATAACAATGCATGTCCTTGACATGATGTTTTAATGTTTTACTACATATTATCCTCATTTAGAAAAATCTTTTCAAGCATTTCTGTTTACATACAGGCATCGCCCACTAGAAAACAATTGTTCTGTCTATAGGCCAAACACCAAATGGAATGTTTTTGGAGTTGAATCATGCACAAGACAGACATTAAAAGGTTGTAATAACTCTGGCAACTAGATTCAAAAACCCCAAATGAACATCTCCAGGGTTAAAAATAAGTCTGCACTCAGGATAGAGACAGGGTTGTTAAGACTGCTGTCATATCATTTCAGAGTATAATGCAGGAAAAAGAAAGACAATACAGAAAATTACCTGTACAAACATTGAAAAATTCCACAGAAAAGGTTAATAAGCTAATAAGTTGCAAATGATTATGTTACCCTAACTGGCAGAGAATGCTAATCTATAGATTTTTCCGATAATGGTTTCAGTGTTTGAGATGCTTTTCCAAAAGAGGAAAGATACAATATTAATACATCTTGTAATAAATAAGTAAATAAAGTGTTAGCACTTTAGATAAAATACTGTAAATGCTGAGTAGGATTTTCATTTAGCTGAATGTGCAAAGTGCCTAGTAAAAGGTAATGATAATAATTTTGCTTTCTGATCTTAAAAGGAAATGTACTGGAATGGCCCTTGTGATGCCAGCACAACTATTTGGAATTTTGTAAATAATTACATGTTATTGGTGAATAGCTTGTCTTACAAATGTATTAGAATTGTAAATCATGTGTATATCAAACCGCTTGTACAGATGTGTGTGTTGTAAATGGTATTTGCAAAAGGCTTGTGTTTAAAATGGATCCACAGTGTGCCCTACTGGAAAAGAACAGAAATCTACATGCACTATTGTACAGTAACTGTTTAAATGTATATATTTTAACAGTGGAAACTCAGATACAGGTTAACTTTAGTCCAGCAAATTTTAGGAAAATAGCTGAAATTAAATTACTTTCTAGGCTATACAATAAAATATGTTATCTTTCAGTTTTCAATGTAGCTAGAGACAGAGTCTGTGCTGAGAAGCTTTCTGTATAATCTTCAGAGTGAACTAATTACTACCTCTGAAAATATGAAGGAATGCAATTGTTTTATGACTTCCATCATCTGCCAGAAATCTGAAGAGAAGCCCTTGCCTGTATATTTTTACGGGTAGATGCTAAATACTGCTAGCTTCATCCATGGTTGCTTTGCCTGGGAACTGGTTACACTTCAGAATCTCGAATTACTGAAATCCTGAATTTCAGTAATTTGAGACCATGAAGCCGAAACCAGAATGTCGAAGTGCATAAGAGTGAATTTGAATATCTCAAATCAGTGCTTATGCATTTCTGGTGCGTCACGTGTAGTGTTATGGTGCCTGAAATTGCAGGTGAGTGAGTGTTTGTGTGTGTTTTTATACGTTGTATGTGTGGGTAAGGGTAGGGAGGTGTAAGTGTGAGTGTGATTGTTAGACCTGTTGGTGTTTGTGTATGTGTGATGTGTATTTGTGTGCAAGTGAGTGGAGGATGGAGTGGTGTGTCTTTTTATTTTTTAATGTTATGTGTGACCTCAGATTTGGTATATATAAGCCGGGGGTTATGGGGGTGTAGGGGGGCTTGCTCCTGCTTATCTGTAGTGTAGGGTTGTGTGGTTTGTGTGCTGTGGGTGGAATGGTGTGTGTGTTATGTGGTTATGTGGTGTATGGTGTATGTATGTTCATGATTGTGTGATTGGGATTGTGGGTTTCAGTTTTGTTAATGGTTCAACTTTATAATCTCGGTTACTGAAATTGGATTTCAGTAATTCGAGATTATGAAGTGAAACCCTGGGAACTAGGAGTCAGATGGCAAGAAATTATGTCATTCTGCAAGTTATCCCAGCAGTAATATATGAGATATAAATTTCAGAAGTATGTTAGTGAGACAGAGCATTCTATATTCTGACTCGTATCTGACAACAACTAGAAGACTGATTCGCCATATCTGCCTTGCTCTAATGCAGTAAGTTTCTTGGGAATGGAATAATTCTCTTGGCCACAGTCAAGAATATAGTAAAGAATGGTTTAGATGTTTTTCTTTATTTATTTGAGACTGTACTGAAATGTTGTTTGGGATGTTTCCTGTGGTTTTTAACTCTGATGTCACTGTGAATATATATTTGGTATTATCTTGTTATTTTGTTGTTTATTGTTGAATGTGTTTGAAGCTTTCATTGTGGCTGATCTGTGTAGTGATACTTAAGCTTTGAGAGTGCTTGTATATTTATTTGGTGACATTCCTAATAGCCTTGCTCATGGTCAAACTACCATTTGGATTAATAGTAACATTACACTGTAAGGTTGGACACCCTTTGTTAAGGTCCTTAAAGTAGCTGGTAAGGGGTTCTGGTGGCAGGGATTACTACCTTATAGTCTGGGCAGAAGGGAGTATAGCTAGAAAGCCTGCTACTTGAGCAGGGACATGAAGCACTGGTTGAAAAGAGAGAGTGTCAGAGGACTTGGCTTGGCACCCTGGCTAAGGAATCAACTCTATAGCTGTGCCAGTGGGGAGTCTTACTGGGGATCTGGTGGAAGATGGAGAAAGCAGCCCCGGACTTACTGTGGTCTCTGTGTGCTCTTAAGGAAAATTGCACTTGCTGCAGAGAGCTGCATCTTGAAATACTGCATGTGCACCTGTCATCCTCCAAGTGAACATTCTCCCACTGTTGCCAGTGGTGAGGATTGAGGCTCCTTGATTACTGGTCCAGTGGTGGGCTATCACAACTGGTGGCAGTGGTGGAAACTTTTATTAGGGTTAGGTAACCGATAAGACAGCAGTTAGGAGAAAATATGGTTCTGTAACATAACTAAATGCAGAAAGATGATTTTCCACCATGGACGACCTCACAGAGAATATTTTAATAAACCATATATTATATCAAACTGTGCAGTCATACTGATATCACTTAGTTTTCATAACTTCAAAAGAAATATCTACATTAAAGCAAGAATGGGTTTTAAAAGCCAGTGTATAACAGCGGTATTAGGTTATTGTAAATGCTTATTCAAAATTTTCCATCACAGAACCTAGATCATTTGAAAACTCACACATATAACAATGCATGTCCTTGACATGATGTTTTAATGTTTTACTACATATTATCCTCATTTAGAAAAATCTTTTCAAGCATTTCTGTTTACATACAGGCATCGCCCACTAGAAAACAATTGTTCTGTCTATAGGCCAAACACCAAATGGAATGTTTTTTAATAAATTCTGGCAAGGCAATAAGGGCAGTTGAGATAAAAAGGCTCTGTTTGAAGATAAGATGTGACTACTTTATAAAGTGGTATTGGGATTTAAATACATCACACTGTTGTAGTGTAGTTATAACTAGCAAGGCTGTTGCTTAGAAAATACTTTTAATAATAAAAAATCTGTTGACTGAATGCATGCTGAATGGCAAGTGATAACGATGCTATTAAGATGGGAAACAAAATAGCAAAATGAAAAAGTATAGCGATATACAGGATGACACAGTGGTGCAGCGGTTGTGCTGTCACCTCACAGCAAGAGGTTCTCCAGTTCAATTCTCAGCTAGAGTGCCTTCTATGCAGGGTCTACTTGTCCTTCCTGCATTTGTGTGGGTTTCCTCCCACTGTACAAAGACATGCGTCTGGAGCGTTTCTCACAGGGCTGCTGCTGAAAACTGGCTTTGTTTCAAGTTGGATTTCCCCAGTACACAAATGTTAAAAATAAATGAAAAAAATATAGAAGGAAATGTCAAGGAACATTCTTTTTCAGAATTA